>NC_089316.1:26381324-26543824 GCF_036669915.1 Pocillopora verrucosa | reverse complement strand
TAACAGATGCATTCGGCAACTGAATGCAATACCTTCGAATAAATTTTATTTAATTTATATTTTCAAGGCTGTGCTCTAGGAAAATTTTCAGGGCGCCCTTTGGGCACCTAACCATGACAAGTAGGTCGCCCAGCCTTCCAGGTTGGTCGCCCGAATTGATTAATTAATTAATTAATAATTAATTGATTAATTATTAATTATTCTGGCCGAGGAAACCATTGCTGAATGACAATCTTTACTAATCCGTGACGTTTTGAAAGAGTAGCGTTGTATACTTCTTACAGTTCCAGAGAATCCGCAGAATTGCCAAACAGTTTCATCTTTAATCTCTCTCGTTCAATATTCACTTCACCGGGCACGGGCGGCGAAGCGAGTTACTATATTTAGCAGTCACGTACTCTATTTTGGCGAACTTGTGATATCATGAAATCCTGTTCTAAATTAACCACATACATGTTAAAACCGCTAAGAAAATTTATTCGAAGCTAATTAAATAAACACAAATTTGCATAAAGGACGGTTTCGTTTTATTAATCACACGCTCCACTATTGAAACTGTTGAAACACAAAAATTAAATATAAGCATCAACCACTTCAATAGAAAATTAGATCTTCAACACATGCTTGTGCAAAAATCGTGCAGTTTCTCACGGGCAAGGAAAAAATAATTTTTCGTGCTAAACCATGTGAAACAATATTAGATAACACACGCGACAACTTTGAGCGTGAACAATTCTTGTTGTTGTCCTGCCGAATATTTTTTAGTTCTGCAAATGTCATCAAATTAGCAAGTAAAATTATAAAATGTTAGTTACAATCAGTTGCTCGCTTTATCGCGTCGTTCAATGGACAAGAAACCTGGGCCATGTACTATATTAATAAACCGGAAGAGAATCCACCGAAGCGAAACAAGACCCATGACCTCACTTAATATTTAACCTAAATGTACAGATCACACAGGCTATTGATTGCACTGCGCTTTCAGCGCTTTTGCTTTTCGGGCTAACGGGAGCCGGGGAGCACGATGGAGTTTCTTTTTGTTTCGTTCCGTTCCGTATCGTTTCTATACGTTTGCTGGTTTCGTTTCGGGTTTTCACACAAGCCGAAATCTATGCGCCCGGACGGGCGACCGCTTTTCTTTTTCAGTCGCCCGAGACCAAATGTTAGTCGCCTGAGGCGACCGGGCGCCGCTAGAGCACAGCCTTGATTTTACAGCGTTTGTTCATTCATAATTCAAAAGCAGTTCATGCTCTGCGGACAACAACCAATTTACGAGAAAAACAAGATCAGCGGCAGTGAATTCGACTATCCAAGCTTTAAAAACCCACAAATCAGACAATTCAAATTTACACTCTAGCTTTTAAACATACCTTTAAAGATTTTTCACAGATTTGTAAACCTTTTCTTCGAAGCCATTTGCCCTCGAAAGCGTAGTCTTTACTTTTAAATTCCTCCATGATAAAAATCAAACCACGTTTATTCCACTGTAAAGACTTGACACTTAGGGTTTAAAGTCCCAAATCCACCCAGACATGGTTCAAATAGTCTGTTTTACAGTTGCATGCGTGGTTGCCAAGCCTTTGAACAGGAGTGAGGCTAAGGTTGACCTTGTTATGATGCAAACATTGCTGCTTTTCAAATTTAAATTACTTTGTTATCATGTAAACTAAATATTGGTCTCTATCACAACAAGGTCATCTTCAGCCTCACTCCAAATCAAAGGCTTGGCAACTAAGTATACAACTGTTAGATGGCTTATTCCTCACCCCAGGGAAGGCGTTTTGTGTCAAATAATTCCGTACTCCACGTTCACAGACGCCGGTCATATGCCCATGGACTCCCCGGGCATTTGATCGGTGCAGTTACCTGACATTTCCGTTACTACGTGCATTTCTGGACATGAGTGTGATAATGAGGGCTCGCTAGCAAGCTCTACTCGGGAATCTAATGAACTCTTTAACTCGACTGAATAGTTTAATTAAAAACCGCACAAGTTTAGCTAATCTCTCATCTTTTTTTTCCACAGTTTGCTGCTCTTAGAAATCTGATGACGTCGATGACATGTATAGCCTTCGTAATTCTAACTGGATCCAATTACCCCATCGCCAGGAATGGAGGTATTCTGTTTCACTTCGTGGTTGTATCTGTAGTTGATAAGGTCGGAAAAAATTCAGGATTGCATTGGTTTTGCTTTACTTTTTTCTCTGATTGGTCCAGAAAACTCGCGCCACTCTCTCAACCAATCAGATGCACGTCGGTCGCCCGCGTTCTCCCGCGCTTTTGGCAGTTTGCTAATTTTTACTTAGAGCTCTAGAAGTATTTTCTCTCTTCTGGTAGGCAGTTGTTATTACAATTGTTTTAAATTTGTCGAAAAGTGTTTTATCCTTCATCAAGTAAACGCAAATTTAAAGTTTAACGTTCTTGTCATCAACGTCTTTAATTTAAGTTTCTACTGCTAACTTTTCCTTTAGCTAGTATCAATCATTTAAAAAATAAGTATGGTTAAACCCAAAGCACTCAACCTCATAAAGGATGCGCCCCCCCCTTACCTGTCACTTTAAATGGGGGGGGGGATCTGTACGCACCTTCGGATGTACGTTTTGCTTCTTCTCCACTTTTTTTTAAGAGAATCACAACCTCGATCTTTTTTAACTCAACCGCGTTTTCTGTTTCCTTACAGATCCTGATTTCATAAGTTCTAATCCTCTACTTTGGAGACTTGCTTATGCCTGGATCTCAATAGTGTCTGTGAGAATGCGTTACTACTTTGCCTTTAAACTAGGTAAGTAGTGTTACGGATGTCGTGACATCGTGTCACGCTTTATGGAATGCATAATGGAATTATAGGAGCACGAGCCGCCTTCTCAAGATGGCGGCAATGTTGACGTTTTCTCGTGATTAAAGTTGTTTGTAATCCATCGAGTTTGAGCCAATTTTTGAGTCGAACAGCGGAAACAGGAGCCTTCTGAGCCTTCTCCAACTTGCAATAGTGTTGGATATTCAACCTGTAGCAACTGATACAAGCGCATTCTCTGTGTCATGAATTCTTAGGTGTAGCGGGACTGCACAATTACGCTTAACTTCCTGCTGTGATTGATTTTGAAACTTCGCGCCAACTTCTTGGCGACCAATCAGGTGTACACCTGAAGCCTGTCACTCCATGGTTACTTGCGTTTTCCCGTGCGTCGGACAGTGGTATTTCCTTCGTTCTGATTTTTTGACTGTTTGTTCTGATTGCCTTTTGTTTTGGTTTTGAAGCGCTCAATTGAAAAGTGTGTTAATATAAATTTAGAAACGTTCTATCACACATGCTGCAATATGATTGGTTACCTTACTCGCTCTTCCGTGATAGATAGTGACTGGCCTAACAAAGTGCAATTGTGAACAAAATGAAATAATAACTTTGAGTCTGTAGGTTACCAAGTTTTGAGCGACTAATAGATTTAAACTGAAATAACGAGATTATTTGCTCACAATTCTTATGCGTCATAGTTGATGAAGGCGAATCTGGAGCTCATAATCTAATTATTATGTAACTAAGATCTCCAAGAAACGCGTTCTGATGGGTCGATATCTCGTTAACAAACAGATTCCATGTTGCCGCGCGTCTGCTCGGCAATATACCACATACCATCGCTCTGACGAAGGGCTAACGCTCGAAACGTCAGCTTTTTTACTCTTTACGGTGGCTAATTTACGTTTTCAACCCAGTTGTTAACATTAAATTACCTGCTATACTCTCCCACCGACGCAGCACCACAGTTTCTTTAGAAACTTACCCCTTTAATATACCACAGATGCGGTCGAAACGCGTTTTAACCAAAAAAGTGGCACCCGAGGCACTGCTAGTGTATTACGGATGTTTTTACCACATTTTTACGTCTTCTGTCGTCTGTTGCTGTACAGGCCCACAGCAACAATGAATCTGTTTGTTTTATGTAATAAAAAAACCAAATGCTGTTAACGGTGACGTCATCTATGATCATAACATCTAGATCATAAGTGAAAACCATTCAAAAAGAGTTTGTGTAATTCAGTTTATGTAATATTTAATTGTTGCTTTCAGCGGAGGCAATGAATAACTTTTGTGGACTCGGATTCAACGGTTTTGACGAAAATGGAAGAGCGAAGTGGAACCGTATGACTATTGTGAATATTTTCAAGATCGAGGTGCGTTTGTGTGTGTGTTCTTTTTTTTTGTCTAAAATCATTGGATTTTATTTGGGTTTTCTACCATTTTCTCCATTCCTTCGCTTTTCTTTCAGTTTGCAACGAGTCTGAAGGAAGTACTAGACAACTGGAATATCTGTACAGTCCTGTGGTTGAGAAGGTATGTTGTTATCTTTTTATTGATTGAGTGGGAGGGCCGGACGGGAAAATATTTGGCCCGAGGGCATAATGTGCACTTTCGTTTTTTCTTCTTCTCCTCTTTCAGCTCCCATCTCGTTGGGGCGGTTGACCATTTCTGGCCCTCCTCAAACCATCATAAAGGGCCCCCATACGGGGGGGTTTTTGTCAAATGTTTTTCGGTAAAAGCGCGCGGGGGACCGGACGGGTCATACGACAACTCTTACTATGATATGTATAGGAAATCGTATGAACGCGAGTGCATTTCGTGATTTATGGGCACGAGCGATGTTAAAAAAATCGAGAATATAATAAATAAAAAATCGTATGAACCTGCTCGTGCATTTCGTGATTTATGGTCACTCGTGATGTTTTGAAAGTTCTCAAATTGCACTCGCCTACGGCTCGTGCAATTTTGAGAACTTTCAAAACATCACGAGTGACCATAAATCACGAAATGCACGAGCAGGTTCATACGATTTTTTATTTATTATATTCTCGATTTTTTTATAATTTGGTGTTCAAATTTGGCGCTTCCCCGGTGTTTCCATGGCAACTTCTCCGTATTGCACTCTATAACCTCTATTGCACTCTATAACCTCTATTGCACTCTATAACCTATTTATGCATTCATCATTGGTCAATCAGAAACGCGATATTTTGTTGAGTATATAATAAATGATCAAAGAGAGCCAATAAAAATCAAAGTGGAAGACGCAAGCTTCCTGTTGCGCGGGGAACAACGGTCACTAAATCACTATTGGTATTTTAGTGAGTGTTGCGAACGAAAAGACTGACAGTTTATTAGATGTTAACGTCATGGTGTTTGCTTAAACTGGGAAAACGAACCTTTTGTGGGTCACACATTTGTTACTCACTCTGTGACCCCCAAGTTTAACATTTCTTGGGGGGGAAAAAACGTTTCTTTCTATTTCCAAGTTATCGTGGTTTCGGGAAAAGAATTCCTTTTTCTTAATACAATTTCCTTTGCTCCTTTTACACTCTGAAAACCACCAACTGAATCTTTGATCGGGGCACTTTCAAGAAGTCTATCAAATAATGGCAATTTATCCCATTTATTAAGAGCTTGGTTCATTTGTGTCATGAAGTTAACAATTTTATGTGGCTTAATATTACACATGAATTAATTCTTATTACAATACTTTCTCACAGAATTGTGTATGAACGAGTTTCACATCATCCCACGCTGGCTGTGTTCGTCTTGTCTGCTGTGTGGCATGGGTTCTACCCAGGATACTACATGGCCTTTGCAACTTGTGGACTTATGGTTGAAGCAGCGAGGAAGGTATTTATTTGCAAACTGAAAACTGTTGAAATGAGAACAGGTGGCCTTAAAATATTTTTGTTCCAGGTAAAAATAAAGGAAATGTTTCTTGCGATTTTGTTTGTAGGTTCGTAGAAAATACAGGCCTCTCTTTCAAGGCTCACATGTCTCCTCTCGTTTGTATGACCTCGTAACATGCGCAGTAACCATCCTTTCTTTGACGTTTGCTTCCATCCCATTCGTTGGTTTGGAAGCTAGATTTGGCTTGGAGTTTTGGCGGTAAGAATTTCTTTAACTTTATCTGTTTCGTAATGACACTTACAGGGATATGAACATCATGAATTAGCACAAATTTTAACTTTGCCGGCCCGTATCAGAGCTTTTGAGTTGAGCACAAGCTTTAGCCGAGTAGAGATTGGGACGAGACGTGCAAGAGGCTAGTTATCTCGTTACTGAGACTCAGTCCCTTCTCTCTCTACGACACGATAGAACGTCCGCTTCCCTACATTCTCCTAGCAATATTAGAAAAAAGGTGCGGATTACCGATAGTCCAAATTTGTAAAATTGCAATGTTCAAATACCACTGCATTTTAACGCACGGTATTAAGACTGGTATACACATCAGATGAGGGACAGAAGGGTGGGTTACCTGTGGTAGTCTCGTCTCTCATTTGCCCAACTCCGCGAAAACTGTGTAGCATATTGATTTAAAAGTTGTTTTTCTTCTCCAGTTCTATGTATTTTTATGGAATTGTTTGGTCCATCATGGCGTTTCTTCTCCTAAGTGGTGGGAAGTCCAAGACTGAAGGAAAGAAAGACAATAAAACCGAAAATGTGGATGTAAGAGATGAAGAGAAAGACAAAAAAGGCAACTCAACAGATGAGAATTTAACAGAGCTCCGAAACAGAGTTAAAAAGAATATGGAATCACCAAATGAACTGTTTCGTAAGGGTACACCTAACAGCCTGCTAAAAGAGAACCTGATTGTAGGGTCATAGAAGAAGACACTCAATGAATTTTAGACAGAATTTTATTTAAGGAATCTTTTAGAACCTTATAAAGCTTAATTCTTAAAGGCCCCTTCACTCAGCACCGTATGTATAGTTTGAACTGTGGCTCAGATTTTAGCAGGATATACGCGCTTCTGCGCTAGAGGCATTACTTCTGTTGGTATAAAAAGATAGAACGTAATAATAGGTATATTGGCGTTCTAAGAATCCCCAGTTTTCTAATCAGTACCAAAAAATTTATGATTTTTCTGCGACATAAACGATACCTGAACTTTAAAAAAATAGCTACTGAGGTTTGTACTTGTTATTTCACCAAATTTACGTTAGAAAATTAATATATATAATACCTGTAAATACGATGAAATAAATTATGATAATTTGGATATGATGATTAGAATATTTTGCTCTGTTTTGTAGCTCTTAGGAGCTGCAACTTTTTCTACGTAACTTATAATGAAACAATACTGCTCATGGTATTAAGTGTTTTTTTCTTTCTTCATCGGGCTATCTTGCAATGGCATCATATCTTTGACTCCCTATTTATTGAAATAAGCTTTTTCAAACACTTTTGATTCACATTATGGCTAATAAAAATTACAGAAGAGCCCCGCCTGCTCGCACTTCTAAGGGTGACAGAAAATTGGTTGGAGTGATGGGGGCTTCCAGTGAGCTGATAGTAAATCCCTGAAAATATGATGTCAAGGGAAATCGGATCTTTTTCGAGTTACTGGGGTAGGGGAGCTCGACTTAATCGCGTTCAAGTTAGCCCGGTTCTGGTATAATTCTGATTTAATTCTGGTATACTTCCTCGATAACACTGACAAAACGCGAGGCAGCCATTTTGAAATTCAGCGCCTACGCTATATTTACCTCACGCGAGGTAATTATAGCGAGATATGACGTAATACTTGACCAATCAGAGCGCACGCATCTTTACACTCACCGGAGTAATTACATTATGGCCGGATACAACTAAATGTGTTAGTATCAGATGAGCATTTAGGTTGATCTGATTTCAGGAATATACCCTATTCACAGGAATACTTCATCGTTCTTCGAGAAGCCATTCATATGATTCTTGTGGAAAAAGAATTTGTCGCTGCATTGTTTATTTTATTTATTGTCTTATCCCCTTTCTTTTCATAATGAAAACATTAATACAAACTACTTTATTAATTTTTTTTGGAATACAATTTACTTAGCATTCAGAAATACTTGTATAACCATTGGCGATGGATAACGTTTCATAATTCAAACGTATGCTGTTAATTTAAAAGCTTATTTAACCTCAAAATTTACTAGAAAATTAATTCTCCCAACAACGACAATGCAACGTCGTGCCAACTGGTGATGAGAATAAATGGGGGGAGGGGGGTGGAGATTTTGAAACAGACTGCCAATGAGGGGGATCACTAAAATGCTACAGAGCCTTAGGAGGGGGTGATCGTGTTAGTTGACTGTGACACTACCAGAATCCTCTGCCCCTCCCCCCCACGCCCCCCCTCCGTGATAAATAATGACCCCTCATTGAGACACGTATAACTCATCTCGTACCCAAATCCTATCGTGTGACTGCACCCGCTTGACCACGGAAGGTCTGGGTACGAGACCAACATATCACCTAGGGAACAGTTGTGGGAGAGAACTCCAAATTCTTAGGATCGACCGACACCGAAATTTATAAACATCTGTTAGGAGAACTGACTCCCAGATCCAGAGACTGAAAGCGTTTAGAACAATTTTTCAAAAAAATTCCCTGGTTCGTCAACCTTATATCAATTTGCACTGCGACGGAGCTTAAATAATTGATTGTAGACACTACATTGTTTTTTCACTTTAATTTTCGATGTAAGGCATTGTTGTTAGCCAAACTTGGAAGAGAATCATCCTGGTGGTTCAGTTCGAATTTGAAGGATCCACTGGGCGTCACGGAACCGTTTGCGCCTCTAGCATCATGGGAAGGCCTTGGTTTGCCACTGGGGCAGATGATCAGTGTTGCAATCAACAGAATGTGACCAATGAAATACGTCGACCTAGGAAGTAGAAATCATGTGCGTTACATAATGGTAATAGGACTGAGTGGAGTTCAATTCGGTCTGTAATCATATAAGTGATTAACAAAATCGGACGACCGCGAAGCGGGAGTCCGAATTGTCACACACGAGTATGATTACAGACAGAATTAGACGACGCGAAGTCCTGTTACCAGTCAATCATTACCATTACAATTTCCGAAAAAAAAACAGTTACGACAAACATCTCCAGTAGGGACAATGTCTAAAGAAAAAAATTTGGAAATTTCCTAGTTATTGCAATTGTTATTGTGATCAATTCTGTGATTGGTGGATTTAGCTGAGTGAACTTGAGATGATTGGCTGCTTTAACTGTCCGATTACAGGTGTCCGATTACAGGTGTCCGATTACAGGTATCCGATTACAACTGTACAGGGTGATTAGTGAAATTAAAGCAGGTGATGTACCGATCACATTTGAGGAAACTGTAATGGTTGTGATTATAGATTGTTCAAGTCAGTACTTAATGGTTAAATCCTTTATCTTGTGACAAGGAGCCTCCAGAAATTTTGGATCAGTTGTAACTGGGAGGAGAGAGACTTTGTGAGGATAAAGTGTCTTGTCCAAGAGCACTGCACAATGACCTCGCTAGGACTCAAACTCAGCTCTCTTGACTCAGGGTCTAGCACGGTAACTTTTGGATCACTGCGTCAAGTTGTCCTCTATATCGATTTGAATGACTTCGGCTCATGGCAGAGAAGTCCGAACTTAGTTATCACTCTTCGAAAAAATTGGCACCAAGCTGTTGGTTTATGTTAAAAACATGGATGTGGGCCTGTCCTGATTGTATTCGGCAACTTTTGAGTAACTTTTGGCGTTTGAAGCAACTTTTTGCGGTTCTGGCAACCTCGAGAAATTTTAATTTTGTCTTTCTGATAATTTTTGAATAAAATATTGGTTTGGAGTCCATATCAAGCATGAAAAAGTTAACGATTTTATAGAAAACTTCTATTCATGCAAATTTATTGAATAATTATCAACACAAACGAACTAAGTGTTTTGTTCTGTTAGACTTAGAAGTATCCTTAAGTTTCGCCCATATTTGCAAGCAACTCTTTAAAGGTAAGATGTTGGCAATCGCAGCGTAGAAAAAGCGTATAAAGCTTTGATTAACGTCTATTTAAAAATATCAAGAAATTAAAGTAGGAAGTTTTGAAATTTAGTCACCTTTTTTTGGACTTTGGGCAATATCAGAGCAACTTTTCAACATTCTACGAGCACAAAGGGGGCAGACCTGGATAGATGTATGCGTCCTGACAGAACAAGTTTCCCATCAGAAGGCGAATCACCACCTACCAATAGCAACGCATGAGTCATCTTACCTGTAGAAATTCATTGAGAGATCAAATCTCAGTAGCACAAACGCTGCCAAACAATAGGAGGCACATAGAGGGTTACAAGCCATCCACTGAAGAAATTGCAACAAGCTATTGATCAACGGAGATGTCCTTCCGCGAAGGTCGTCACAAGCATGTCGCACCTGGAATAAGAGTATTCATTTACTTGTTGTATTTTCACCACTCCGTCACTTGGCCAAGCTCTGGTCAGAGGCCATACAGGCCTATGTAATATCATGGATTACCCACGCATTATTGATCGGTTCTCACCTATGACCTATTGGCCTTTTTATGGAGGACAGACGCATAGATGACGTCACCATTTCAATTTTTTTTTTAGCTTTTTCTTCTTTTCAATAAGACAAATAGATTCCATTGCCGTGGGTCTGTTCAGGTATAGATCACAGAAGACGTCAGACTCGGCTACGTCTCGTTTGCCATTTCTTTGTACTTACAACATTTTGACGTCACCTGTGATCTATGACGAAACAGACGCAAGGCAACATGGGATCTCTTTGTTGATTGCACAGCATGACTGGAGCGTAGTAACGTCAGTTATTTCAACAGTTAGAAGCTTACCTTCCTATCAGCTGCTATGAGTAATATAGAAACTAACAATGCCAAAAGATAACCGGGATAAAATCCATGCCATATGGCAGATACAGCTAAAGTGAAGTACGTTCTATGGTGAGATACTCGCTGATAAACAATCCTGATACAAAGAGAAAGAATAGACAAACAGTCACGAGAGAGAACGCTTGTCAGTTTCGTTTACTTCGAAAGACAAAGTTGTTTTTTAATTTTCCCACCTGATCTGAAGGGGGTAGGGGTGAGTAGGGAGATAGAAAAACTGTTCCTGTACTCATCGAATTTCAATTTATTAATATCAATTTATTATCCAGCAATTGAAAATTGTATCAGTGCAAGAGTATTGCCATTTGATATAACACTAATTTCTCTTAACTGATTCATGAGGAATTGTATAACATTTGGAAAGGAAAATCTCGAGTTAAATCCTTAGGCTAAAAGATTTAGTTTGTGGATTCTTAGGTGATGTAGCTTGATAAAAAGTGGTTATAACAATTTTATGTTGTAAATTGACATCGTTGATTAAGTCTCAATGTTCCTAGTGCTCACCTTTTAAGCCAAAGATTTGTTGTTATATTCCAGTTGTTCAACAAGTCTTTGAAGTTCGTGGATATCTAGGAATACCAAACAATACAAAGCTTACGACTTAATCTAGAGAAAGACTCGACGTGGTATTTTTGTAAGGTTCAATCATTTCGTGAGTATTTTACTCGTATTTCACTCAGGAGATATGACTCATTAAAATATCTAGGAGCAGATTGTATAATATTGTTCACATAGAAGAACTAACAACGGTCAGTCAAAGCTCTAAATATCGTCTGATGGGTTAGACTGAGTGGTGTAAAAATACGAGGCTCTTACATCGTTTTACATGGTCATGCAGTGTAATTCCCTCCTCAAATACCAAAATAACAAAACTGTTTCAAGACCTGCCATCCCTGTTTATAATGCATACGTTATGGCGTTATGGACTAGAGATTAGCGCGTTAGAATCCTGCTTGAGGGAGCTGGGTCCAAGCTCTACTTGGCTCATTTTGTTGTCTACTTAGCAAGAAACTTTTATCTCTTCCAGTCCCTCTCTTTACCTAGGAGTATCATTTAGCACAGGCAGAAACCTGACTTTTTAGAGGAGAACTGACAGCGATGAAATGGGATACTTTTAAAGATGACTACTTCGTTGCCGTGGAAACCGGAACAACTAATGGTCACCTGTGGCAAACTCAAGCCACTAGGTTCGTTTGAGAAGTTAAAATTTCTTTTGAACCAGCTCCTTCTCAGTGGAAAAGGTCAGGAAATTTTACCAACTGAAAACTACCAATCTGGAACCTCTTAGATTTTATATTCGTTGATAAATTTGTTTAGTTTCCCAAATCAGATTCACAAACCTCTAAATCCACTGGATAAACATTTGTCATTTTGTTCCAAAGCTCTCGCCCGCTTGAATCATAACCATTGAATCCTAAGCCGCATGCGTTATTTACTGCGTCCGCTGTGGATTAAAATCGCGGACATGACGTTAGAGCGATGGACTTGTATTTCATTTACAGGGAGTTGCATTGCCCATACTTCAGCAGTAGGGCTTACATAATTCATGCGCAGACGCAGTCCTTTTACCCTTCATGAACAAAGAAAAGTAACTGTCGACTTACCGATAATCCAAGCAAAATAATACTTAAAACGTGTAGTGAACATGGCAAGAAACGCAAAAGCCATTCTCCACAAGAAAGAACTATTGGCAATGAAACTGGAATCTGGAATAAATGAACAGTATGGTACTGGCTAATTAGAGATGAAAATACGACTGTGATTATATAAATATAATATATTTGAACTGCGGATTAATAAATGAAATTAAGAGTGATCAGCGCAGTCATGAACATTACTTATTAAAGCAGTAGTGAAAATGAGGCCTGAAAAAAAGATGAGAGTGATCTTCCTAGTAACAAACACTACTTTAGCAGTAATGGAAACAAAGCCTGAAAAAATTTCAGGCTTGTACGGGAGTTGAACCTCCGCGAAACTGGTGCAGTGCGCTACCAATAGAACTATCAAGCCAACTGGGAGTTCATTTGATATTCATATTTTCACAGTCGTTCATTTATTACTTCACAGATTTATTACAAACCAAAAAACAACTAGTTCCCAGTTAGCTTGTTAGCTCAGTTGGTAGAGCACGGCACCGATATCGCATGGGGGTCATGGTTCCGACTTCCGTACAAGCCTTAATTTTTTTCAGGCTCTATTTCCACTTTTGCTTAAGTAATGTTTGTTACTGAGAAGATCACTCTCATTTTCATTTAGCGATAAAAAGTCGAATATGTTTTTTTTTTAAGCAAACTATTACTGAGAAAAATGAGATAAAAAATGATTCATCTGCATATCTTTAAATTTTTACCCTCGGGTCTAATTGTGAATTCTCCCTTCGAGCCACTTAAACATTTCTTGTTCCCTATTGGCAGAGAATTGTGAGCTGTATCAAGACGAATCAATAGAAACGCATACCTGCAGTAAGATGGAAAGGAAATATTTTGGACAAAATGCAGAAGAGGACCAGACACAGGAGACTTGAGGCGAGCTTCGTTACAACAGCATTCTGATAAGAAAGCAGAATCGAAGAGCTGTTAGGACGCATCTTGACCGAGCATTGTAACAACCAAAACCAAAGATATCACAATCAGAAGAAATAAAAATTACGAGGGCCAATGAGAACTCAACGTAAAAACAAGCAAAGTGCTTAAAGCGCGGGAAAACGCGGGCGACCAAGTCGCATTTGGTTTCAGTTTTAATCTGATTGGTAGAGAAAGTAGTGTGAGTTTTCTCTGGACCAATCACAAAGCACAAGAAAGTAAATACAATATTAATGTAATCCCGGATTACTTTTGACACTCCATTTAAAATTGCTTTTGCGTTCAGTTGAATTCGGGTTTAGGTACACAAAGAGATCAGATTATTTACCGTTTTTTTTTAAATAAAGTAACTTACCGTTGGTGAAGGTTCCTTTTTGGTTTCCTGTTGTTAATAGAGAGTTAGAACAAAAGAAAGTTTATGATTGCTAAGGCATATATTAATATATTTATAGGTTTAAATCGCTAACGAGTTCTGAGCTCTAACCATCCTCTGCTGACACTACAACATAGCTCTTCGAAAAGTGAAACACTTTTTATTCAAGAAATCCATCTGATTGTTGATAAATAAATACCCAATCGTTTGTCTGACCTTTGAGGGAACAAAATCTACTTGTCAAAATAATGATGAGGATTGAAATGCATCAATGAAAGCACGCCAAAACGAACCAATAGCGGCTGACCATCTTGCTTCATGGGGGGTTGAGGGATTTTTTGGGGAGGGAGGGAGGGAGGGGGCAAATGGTTATCAGGGGGGTGGAGGGGGTCTCAATCGTCCCTAACAGAGTATGAATGAGGTACTTTAGAAAATTGACTGACAATGAAGAGGATCATTAAAATACTACAAAGCCTTGTGGGGGGGAGGGGGGGGTCAGGTAAATTTCATCGTGACATGACTAAAAACCTCTGACCCCTCCCCCGATCTTCCGCCGATTAATAATAACAAGTATGCAACAGTATAGCAGTCGAAACTTTGTGAATCTTAATTGATAGCTTAAATCTCAGTGACGGATCTAGGGAAAGGAACACAGGGGGCCCAGGCCCTTATTTTGGGTAAAAAAAGAAAGAAAGAATTGTAGAAGGAAAGAAAGCGGTAGGATAAGCGACAAACCCCCCCCCCCCCTCCTCAGCTCAAGATCTAGGTCCGTCACTGAATAAAATCTTCATAGTATAGTAAGATATCTAAATTGTGAGATAAATTACCACGGTACAAAAGTTAGTTAATAAAAGGAAACGATAAACTGTGGCAAGAATCTTTCTGCGAACCTGATCTGTAGCACTTGCGATGTCGCGCCCTTCAATAAAGTCCATGAAGTCATTAAAAGTACATACAGGACCTGCTAACAGCGTGCTGTGGTGAAACATATACCCAAAGTACTCTAGTAGTGAAGGGATGCGTCTGTCGAAACAAATGGACATATGCTTGTCTATGTACTATTGACGTGAACAGAAATAAAAAAAAAAGTTCTCGCATATGAGCTAATATTGAAGAAGTTACAGAAAAAGAAGCTTGGAAAAATCCAGGCTTTGACACCTGGCTGCACCTCATGTGCCACTGTTTTGTTCTCACCACGTTTTGATGTCATCTGTAATCTGTTGCTGAACAGACGCGCAGGAACATGCCATCTACTTGACAAATTTTTTAAAACAGTTATAGGAAAGCTTAATGCAATTTATAATCTATTGGGAAAAGCTCGGAATACTCACTGAATTCTCTGCTCTTTTTGATCCTTCGAAAGTTCAACTTCCCGTCTTCCAAGCCCTGCCGTTAAAAATGATTCTAACTCTCCACAGCGCATATTGAACGTTTTTATAAACATAATATATACACTCAGCGTTTAATTTGAAATCACCTAAGGTTTCATTAGAGTTTCTACCCATTGACTCAGTGGTGAGAACTCTACAGTGAATCTCAGCGAGCAAAATACTTTAAATGTTGATCTTAAAATATTATAAGCTTCGGCGGAACGATTCACGTTGCCCTTTAGCACAAAATGCAAAGTTCTTGAGTATTTACACACATTCTGAATTCTACTAGACTATCCAAATTCATTATAGGAGACTTGAAAAATTACATAAAACTTGCATATAAAAGACACCGAAGGAATCGGTTTGCATCGGCTGGCAAACAGAAAGTATTATGGTATGGTATTTTCTAGTGCGCGAGATATCTTCTCAGGTCGGCTCCAACTGTATCGCGTGCAAAGCTGATCGTGGCGCAGGGCAACGAAAGCCACCTCAACGGCCTGGTATTTTCCGCTCTTCTTGACAAGTCACATATGAAAACTGTTATCAAATGGACTTTTCTAGGCACTTTATGATCTTACCATCATGTAAGCTGAATGCCAAATATGTCACTTTTTGAAACATGATCATCAGGCGGCTGAAAGACCAATATGCCTCTTTAAGTTCCTAAAATACTTATAAATGTTGCTAATTCAGCGAATTTGTGTCATAAAACTCGCGTCAGTCCCTCAACACGACTTTGAAATTGTCAGTTACGTTTAGTTGGAGAGATCTGGAAACGTCTTGGTGATTCAAGGACGAGTTTCATCTCGTGACCAGGTCCCGCTGGAGTGGTTGGCCGTGAGAGATATGGATACACAACTAAATCAAGGCTAAACTAGTCCCAGACCTCTGGAGGAGGAAAGAAAGTATCACAGTACTCTGAAGTACTCTGAAGATTGGTCGATCACTGAACCTGACTAGCATCTAAGTTCTCCTTACAATGTCACCCTTGAATCAGACACCAAGGTTGCGAGAATAAAGGGAAAAAAACCAAAGAAGCTTTTCTTTATGAAACAAATTTTCCATATCAAGAACTTTAGGATATGTTTGCTGCACAGTATGATGACAGGGCGTAAAGGGTTAATCATAAAGATTTCGCCTCACCCTGAGTAGTCAAATCTATTGATTCCATAGTAAAGGATCATCCGGGCTATTTGTCCCACTGACAACCAGATCAAAGATACCACAATGACGACCCTGGACAGTGACAATAATATGATAACAAAAGTTGAATAATGAATAGTTTGAGGAAATAATGGCACATTACTTTCTCTTGTGAAAACGTAACATGACATACCGATGGATCTGACAGTACAGCGGTCACAAAGTCTATTCGAGTAAGGGTGATTTACCATTTTTTACGAGCTTTACCAAACATGCTGGGAGTTAGAACATCATGACTAGCTGGTTAACATGACCGTCTTTAACCTTGTGAGAAGTTCTAGATTGGGTTGTTATTTTGGCTGCCTCTCAGCCGTTTCAAAAGTCCGCTCATTTGACCGTCTTATTAGATCTGACGACATAATGGCTGTAGGGCAATCGGTGGGTAGGTATTATGAGCCATTGAGACGCCAGTATAAGACGTTTCAACTGAAATAATATTGGATCAAGGACCAAAGTGCAGTTTTACTTACTTGTGGACTTTCTTTGGATTAACACTCACTGTGAACCCGTAACAGAGTGCACACACTAGAATCAGGATAATCATTTCGCTGAAAATAAAAGGAAAAATAGAAATCTCCCTGCTCACCTATCAAGTCAATGAAGAGACGAGATTTGTTAGCGCAATAGGACAATTTTCAATTGAACATCGAAAATAATACGGCTTGCCTCGCCACGGCTGTGATTGACATTCCGACCAATTCCTTCGCTCGAGCAGTGCAAGACTGTCACAGGCGATTTCCCGCGCTTTAGGTTGCTTGCTTGCGTTTACTCTGAGATCTAATTGACTGTTCAAGGTATTCCTTTTGTGTTAAAACTTGTTTTTATTACTTTGATTTGTTGTTATAACACGCAATTGCAATGCGCACTGTTGTGGCCGAAATATCCGACTCCTAAATGGCGTTAAAATCCGTTTGCAGTTCTTTGACTTTGTTTTTATAACACTCAATTGCAATGCGCTCTTTTCTGGCAGAAAATATCTGTCTACTATATGAAACCAACAAAGACAGCCAAAACACAAAGATGTCTTAATGCATATATTAAGTTAATTGAGATATTGTTCTAGAAATCTTTATAGTATGAATAGAAATTTCCTTGACATGAAATAAGGAAGCTAAGAAGTCGATTCAGGACACCCTGCTGAGAAAAAATTTTCCCATGTTTCTGACACTTCTTAACCTTGAGCACTAAAATAAGTCAAATGTAAATACTCAAATCATAGCCAATGACTACTCATGCAAAAACCAAGTGTAATATATGCATTAAGCGAAGCGGAAAGCTCAACTAAATTTTACGAAATGTTTCAGAATTAAAATCCTACCTTCCTAAACATATCCAGCCTAAAAAAAGGCCCCAAAGTATTGTCATTGCCAAGCGTGTATTTGCTGACACCCTTTTCGGATGTAATGTTGTGCGATATACGGATCCAAGCGGGAAACATAACAGCATGCAAAAGACGAACTGGATCTGCAGAGATGACAATATACATATCTAGCTCGTATAACATCGCCGTTGATTTAGAGAAAAGTTGTGGTTCACAAAGATTATAATACACTTTTTCTGAGTTCCTCGAGATGATAAACGTGATGGTTACACGGCAGGAAGTTTAAATCATTTGACCATACTTAAGCATATAAACATTACGACAAAGGGTGCACAATACTATAATTTTTTAAGATGGAATAGAGTTATAATTACGAAATAACTGTGTCTTTTTTCGCGTGTGGAACACTGGGTTTCTACTTTTTATAAAGGAACAGTCGGTAAGCTGATTCAGTGAGACAGACAGGACGCGTTTAAATCTTGAATCTAGGACACATACACAGTAATCGATTGGCGAGGTAACTACAAAAATATACCTTACCTGCTCGACTGGCGTACTCAGCGCCTTGGCTACAAACAGCAGCGAATCTTGTATAAAAAAGATCATTCTACTACATACGAACTGTTTTCGCGTTGTAAACAAATGAGCAATGAATCGGAAGCTTTCCGGCAAAATCTATCGTTGAATAAAACCTGCTGACGTTGTAACGCCACAGTGATTTCTTTTTATTCTACTAATTTAATTTATTCAGAAGAGAAGAATTAAAAAAATGCCTTATTAATGTTTGCATGATCAGTGACCGATCGTTTTCAGAATTTGAACAAATTTTTGCGAATTGTCATGTAGCCAGTGAGAACTTTGTAGAAATTTGTGATGTAACACTTGCAGAACTTACTCCAACAATAAGACAAGCCGCTCTATTGATACAACTCAAATATTTAGTCGAACGACATTGTTTAAATTTATCTTGAATACACATTGAGATCAGAAAGATGAATAGGTTAATTTCATACTCAAGTCAAGTGGCTAGTTGGGCTGCAACCTATTCCGATTTCCATGGCACTAAGAGTGAATTCTAAAAATTCTGGAACATTAGCATATGTCTGGAGGTTTTCGATTACAAAGGACGGGCAAAGTAGCGAGAGTCTGACGAAGGAGGGGGGAGGGGAGAGGCGAGGGAATCTGTCATTCTCTCTCCCTAGGTCCCAACCCTCTTTTTTCGCCTGCAACCACTCTTCTCAGGCCACTGCTGAGGGATAACAATACGCTCAATTGACGGTGGTGAACAATTTCCTCAACTACGGTATACGCACTTTCTCTCTTTTTTTAAAGACATGTACACCGATCATTTGCGCAGAAAAGGTGTATTTAGATGGCACTATGAAGTTGGTGATGAACTATATACTTTCCTTAAAAATGAAAAAAAAGAAAAAAAAAACTCGTCCTACGCTGTCTCATGCTGACGGTGCTTATCTTGAGGTTTGCCAATGAAGAGTTGGGGATGGTACTTATTTATAAAGGGTGTAAGTTTCTAAACAAACTGTGGTGCTGCGTCGGTGGGAGAGTATAGCGAGGTAATTTGGTGTTATCAACTGAGTTGATAACGTGAATTGGCCACCGTTAAGAGTTTAAAGGCTGCCATCTGAGCGTTGGCTCTTCGTCAGAGCAATTGACGAAGTGCTAACGCTCGAAGCGTCAGCCTTTAAACTCTTTACGGTGGCCAATTTACGTTATCAACTCGGTTGATAACACCAAATTACCATGGCACCTAGTTAGACTCCTGGGAGGCAGGGGGAGGTCAAAAGTACCGCGAGGGACCGATGCGTCGCGCAAAAAAATTGAATGACATCTCTTTTTTTTTCCACACAATTTTAATGCTAAACGTGAACCTGCCATTTGAGTTAGTTAAGTGCTTTTAGTTATTAATTTTCAAACCCCGAAGTATTTAAGTTTCCAGTTTTCAAAAGATCACGCGGCAGACCTGAGGAATCTCTAATGTCATTTGATTTGTTCAACACAAGCGTAACTGAATTTATTTTTCAGGTAATTTGGAAAAAATTGAGAGTGAATATTAAACGTCACAGTAGAAAACATATATCATGGTTCATTAATGCTACAAGATAAATCCTAAAAAAAGATTTAAAAAAAGAAGATTTATCTTACCCCGATTTTGATGTGGGGAAAGAAATTTGGTCGTGTTTTGAGCGAAAATTGCAAATGTCAAAGGTCATCGCTCTACAACCCTCTTGGAGGAGAATTTAAATTTTACGAGCTCTAAAACAAAACTGTATAAATTAGATTTTGCTCTAGTAAGAATTTAATTTCATATGACAATAATAATAATAATAATAATTTCTTTCTATAAATGACTTGTTTCTCGTGTTCGTCAAGTAAATCTTTCTAGATGCGTAATTCAATCTTTTAAAATCTGCTCAGACTGCTTCGGCCGGTTTCCAGTTGTCAAGGCGGAAACGCTGGAATGGCGCGCGGCCTGGCTTCATAGGGACACACGGATTCCCACGCAAATTTGTGCTTGTGATATCATAGATAGATGGGTTTTCTTCGTAAGGCCTTCGTTCTGCCCATCAGTCCATCTTTCATACGAGTGAACGAAGAAGTACTGGACTTCGGCCGATCACTCGACGAAGACGCCCGAAGCTTTTCAGTCGACTGACTCCGAAGTCTGTCCAATGAAAATGGTCCTCTCGAAGATTGCTTCGGCTTCTCTTCGGAAACCGAATTTTCAGTCCAATTATACGATGAGCGAGATCGTAATTTATCGGCAGGAAGAGGCCGCTTCAATTCTCCAGCGGAGGAACCTTTAACTTTATGAACAGTAAAAGGTACTTTAGGTTTGTCTTCGTTGAACGAATCATCCGTCTTTTCGGTGTGTGAGTGAAGCTTCTTAGAAGTTACGCTCTTCACCTTTTCCACGTGAAACGGTCCTTGAGTGCGGTTTTTGGCTTCACCGGACAGTGCATCCTTTTTATTCCCACCGTCATTATTTTTACCATCAAACGCATTGAATGTACGATTGTTATTGTTGTTGTTGTTGTTGTTGTTGTTTACTTTGTAATCCTCACCATCTCCCTCTTCAATCCGCCTCATTCGTGTATGAAATTCAAACGGTCGGGACAGTGTCTTGGAACTGTCTTGAGAAAAACGTCCTAACCTCTTCTTTTTCTCGCTCTTCTCGAACGAAGGAGTCCTTTTTACAAATGAAGGCACTTTCAAATTTCCAGAATCTTTCACTTTTTCACGACTTCGAATAAAACTTGACACTGACTTCTGTACAACTTCTCTGGCCTGCTTATTGTCTTCTGATGTAGTAACTTCATGAAAAGCGCAATTCAGTTCCATCGACAGACTTTTCCCCTCTTCATATTTAACTCGCCGAAAATGTTCGAGATCACACTTGTTGGCCACGATTGCTATGGCAACAGAATCTGCGGTACTGTCCTTTATGAAACGAGCAATGCGCTTTGCTTCTTCAAAACTGGAACGATCGGTGATGGAATACAAAATGATGAAAATGTCGCCTTGACGAGAAATGAGAGTTAGCTTCTCAGCCGTGTTCTGAAAGCAGAAAAGTACAGGGTTAGCTTCACAAAAACTTACTGTCGTAACTTGCATTGCTATTATAAAGCTTTTCATTTTTGCCCTTTTCGCTGACTCGAGTTGCCCAGATTTCCGACGTTTTGTCGAGTTCAGTCTTCGAACCTCGTTTGAGAGAGAAGCGTGGGCTCATTTTCTGACCGGCGGCTGATCATTCAGCCTATGACTGGTAACTCAATATTTCTATTAAAACTAGTTCAAATGCACTTAAATGTATCTAAAACACAAATGAATATGACAACGTACCTCTCCTGCAGTATCCGCGATCTCCAACTCTACTTCTTCATTGTCTGTTTCAACATGATGCCTGTAGGTTCCCTCTGAAAAAAGAACATTATAAACATCAATTATTGTCAATAAGTTGCTAATACGATTGCGACCTGCCGGCGATAATTCGATTTTGACGTAACTTCTTTACTCTAAGTAAGATAAAATCCAATGTCTTAGCTAGTTCCCAGCGTTCAGTTAGTGAGGCGCGGCGCGGAAATAGTAAACGGCGCAATAATAGCGGCAAAGAGACTGGTGCGAGTAAACAAGCCTTCTTACGAATAAGTATTCTAATCCGGCTATTCCCTTGTTTATATAAATTATCCACTTACCTATCGCTCGGGCATATTCTCCAATAAACCGCCTGGTCATAAACCTCACAATCAGGGCTAGAGGAAAAATCAGTTAAACTGGTTAGTGAATAATTGTATACGTAAAGTTGTTGTATACAGAAAGTTGTCATTGAATACATTAAAAAAAATTCTTATACATTGCAAACATCCTACTTATAAAAAATGTAGTTTATTTGATTAAAAAAACAGTCTCTTCAGATTTAAACTAGTAACAATAATTTCCCATATCCGTGACTCGGCAGAGAGTTTAAGATCAGAATCACCGGAAGAGCATGCGTATGGAGGGAAAGGAGCTAAAATTTCAAGCGCTTGAAAATTGGGCGAATAATTTTTGTGGTGTGAAAGTAGCAGAGGAAAGATATTTTTTAAAGACCTCTCACACTTTTGATCGACAGATCGAAACAGAAAATAATTGAGTGAATGATTTTGTTGAAAACAGATTTATGCGCCTTGAGAAATAAATTAATTTATCTGTAGCCCGCAAAATAGCCTCTATAAACCTCTATAATTAATACAAGCTTGTTTGAAGGCACATGAATATTGTGATGACTCAACGTTACGAGGCAACACTTCGAAGAACAATCGAGAAGCTGCGTTTGATAATGGAGGACTCAATTTAATCTACTCGACTTTGATCGAAAGAATCAATCATGTGTTGTGATTAAACAAAGACGATCATTTCTAAAGAGAGAGTGTGTCAAATGTCATTTGATAAAATAACTTGACTGAACTTTTGTCCAACAGGAACTGAGAATGACAGATTTCTACAACGATCGAAAGATAAAACTCCATCTGCTTCGAAACACATTTTTTCAAACCACACAGACTCAATTTTGGCATTTAAACAACGCACAGTTTTTCCATGTATCTGACCTCAGTCTCAGCATCGAAATACTTGAGTGGTTTTGAAGCGACTTTTAATCTTTGCAAGGTTTTGTATGGAGGTATTGCACTAAAAGAAGTACTGTCAACTCTGAAAATCAAGTAGTTTGGATCTTCACTGCAAATCAATCACAACGGAACAAACACTTAGATACGGAGGTAATTAGCACTCTTGTTATCTCTTAACAATAGAACAGCTCCAAGGTGCAATAATAATTTATTGTGCTTACGAGATTTCATCATCGGTCTTAACTTACCCGATTTGCCAACTCCAGCCTTCCCGAGGATATAAGCTTTCGCTGGTTTAATGGATAACTGATTGGGTCTGCGTCTTCTCATGGTCTGGTCCTCGCCCGGCCAACAGTTCGCACAGGGTTAATAATTACAGCGGGCTCCTGAAAAGAACAGACAACAATGAATTCATTAGTGGATTAGAAATGACACGTCACTTAATTGTGTATAACGGAAAAATTTTCCTACATTTTTTTTGGTTCTTCATTGGCAAACCACTTCGACTTTCTCATGTTTTACCCGTTCTCATTCCTCTTCGAGTTTTCTCGACTCTTACATTAACCCTTTTAAAAGTGATTAAAATGTAACTTCTCCCTATAATATCCATAGATTATTCAGCAAACAGGTAAAGAGAAGACTCATCAGGTAGAAATTGTTACCTTGATCTGTTTGTTACCAAAATCTCGTACCTAATTTAAAAGAAACCGAAGAAACCAAAAAAATGTTCCGACTCTGCCAAAGAAAAATTCAAGTTCGTTGTATGTCGCAATTTCCTGAAGAAAACAAATTCAACGATACACCCCCGTCTTAACTGCTCTAATCTCATTTCTGGATAACAAAAAGGAAGAATTTATCAAATCTAAGCTTCGCCGATTCAAGTTGGTTATAACTTACAAACATTCAAGGGTTTGATTTGAGAGAATTTTAAAAATTTGGACAGACATTGAATTATCGCATATTTTTGCTGGCTAGGAAAATTAGAGTTTTTTTTTTACATTAATTGCGGTTTTGATTATTTTGATTATAGCTTACACCATTTTCATCATCAATAAAATAACACGACACAAACTGATTCTATTTGAGTACAATCAATCTTATTTTCACTACTACTCAAGTAGTGTGCATTACTGCGATGATCGCTTTCATATTCAAGTACAATCATTACTAATCATACTCTGGATGTGACAAATTTCATGAATGCCGTTATGGATTACTAAGTTCGACTACTTATTGAATCCCTGTTAATACCTTCCAGAGATTTTCAATAAAAAAAATTCTCCATAATCACAAACACTTCTAAATGACAGCTACCATGGTTATGATTTCCAAGTCTTGTTAATCCACTCAGTTCTTTGAACGAAGTGAAAAAAATTTTGCAACCCCTAAAAAAAATGAACTTGTTTTGGTGGGAATGAAAATCGTTTAAACAGACATTAACCCAGAGCCGCTCGCCATATAGACTGGCTAAAAGTTTATAACAATACACGTAACCGAGATTTAAGTATGATAAAAGACTTTGAGCCTTCCTATGAGACACAAATGGATATTAAAAAGTTGTTGTTCACTGGAAACCCACAAATCTCTTCATGACCTTCCTCCTTGTTGCCCGCGAAAACAGTGTCACGTATTATATGAACGAAATTTAAGTATGATAAAAGACCGTTGAGTCTTCCTTCAAACACAAATGGATATTAGGAGATTGTTGTTCACTGGAAACACACAAACTTCTTCATTACCTTCCTGAGAGTTGCCCGTGTAAACAGTGCCACATTCTTATGATTTGACCGTCTTTCAACGACGCCTCTAAGATTTGCAGAGCGCCTTATTTCAATGGTAAATCTCGCCAAATAATGCACGATCTGACCATGCAATACAAGATTTAAAGAATTATCTAATAGCCGAGGTGGATATAAAAATTTATATGCGAGTGATAAGAGATCGGTGCCTCTTGTGATTGGCTGCCTTTCAGTAAAGCGTCATATTTAAAGGACGTAGCATTTAGATAGCTGTAATCCCTTTAGCAGTGGCTAGTCACGTTTGTAAGTAATATATTATATAACTAGCCTTCCGGGAAAAAGGCACTTAACTCATCGTTTATCACAGAAAAAACACGCCCAATGTTAGAGGCTCGAATCACAATACTTGCACGTCCGTACTCATTTGAGTTTTATTAACGCATTTCAAGGTGAAATTCCAAACACTGATCAAGGTAGGAATGGACACCAGAAAATTGCGATTTCATAACCTTTGAAATTTGATTCTCCAAATCGTCAACGCTGTTGTTCTGGTCCTAAACTTTCCAAGGTGGTATTCTTGGAGGAGGAGACTAACAAAATTCAAAGTATCAAAATTCTCCTTACAAAATCACCCCTGAATCACATATCAATGTCACGAGAATAAAGGAAATGATAAAAAACCAAATGAGCTCTTGATTGATAAACAAATTCTCCTTATCAGCATCTTAGGAAATGCATTGAGAACAGTTGGAGAATATGCATCCTGATGTTAGGAAGTAAAGGATTGATTTGATATTCGCCCCACGGAGGTTAAAAATTCTCAAAATGAAAACCATTTCCCAGGATGGAGAGGAATCAAGGGAGATCTTCTCACCACAACCGGATTTAACAGTAATGAAACATCCTGGATTTTTCCTAAGGACCCGGTGTAGGAAATTCCCCCTAGCCTCCCACATCCTTTTGAAAAATTTCCGCTCGCGCCCTTTCAGAAGAGTGGCTTTTTAAGGTATTACATTTCTGGCTCATGTTTCGAACCAGATGCTTTGTAAACCACATAATTATAGAGCCTTGACTGGAAACCACACAAACGACAACAACAAGTCCAAAATAGCTTCATGATAGGATTAGCAGGGTTATTTCAAGTACATTTTAAGTGGATTCGATCTTCTGTTTTACTTAACAAAGATGAAAGATAAACACCAGTTTGCCAGAGTATCATTGGCTTTGTCAAAGCGCTGTCGAAAAGTTGCATATTTTGTCACTTGTGTTCGCCACAGGCGGAGGATTTCATTCAAGTAACTCTTGAAAGGTTATTTCAACCCCTATGAAGACTGAGAAAGCCTCATATGTTTGCAATCCATCAACTGTTTATTGGCACTGTGCAATTTGCTCAATCGTGTGTACAAACACACGAAGGCTGGTAATTCAATTGATCACACATCGCCAATTTTGCCTTGAGGTCTTGCGCACAAATCAC
Source organism: Pocillopora verrucosa (assembly GCF_036669915.1). Classification (NCBI taxonomy): domain Eukaryota; kingdom Metazoa; phylum Cnidaria; class Anthozoa; order Scleractinia; family Pocilloporidae; genus Pocillopora; species Pocillopora verrucosa. The sequence continues at coordinate 26,517,944 of NC_089316.1, read as the reverse complement.
TACACAGAATCTATGAAATAATTTTTTCTTCAGACTCCAAATTTTTTTAAGCTCTACGCTGATATGTACTTTACAAATCTTGAATTTCTTTTTTTTATATTTTTATTTTAGCAACTTGTCATGATATAAGTTTCATTTGAACTGTGGATGGAAACCAAGCAAAGAAATGATTCTTGTAGGGAGACTGCAAACAAAAAAACCAAGCGTAAAGAAAAATCTTATAGCTTTCGAGATCCATCTTTTAGGACTACTGTTACTTATACGCAGTAGATGTATTTTATCACAGATTATTCGCAGACATCAAGATTAAAGCAAACAGAAGTTTAAGAGGATAATTTGCAAACTCCGATTTTGAACCTGGGGTCGTATCCTCCAGAGATCTAGAAGTCGTCTTAAAGAATCTTTACGAATTGTTCTATTTTTCCTAAACCATTTTGTTTGCTGAAAACAAATTGCTATTATGGAATTTACTTTTCTCCCGCAGAGAAAGTTTGTAATCATGTTATTATCCTTTGAAATCCTCTTAGAAATTTAAACATGAAGTGAAAATTAACCGTATTTTGTGGAATTATTTATTGAAATCGGGGATCTCAACTGTCGCTTCGGTAATTTTTACTGGGATTACCACACAACATGCTAGGCATGCCCGGAGGGGAAGGGAATTTGAAAAAAGTTCGGGAGAATTTAAAAAGTGGGATTACCACACAACATGCTAGGCATGCCCGGAGGGGAAGGGAATTCTAAAAAAGTTGGTCAAGGAGGTATGCCTCTGAAGCATTCAAAAGTCCATCCAAAGGCCTATCCGAAGCTCTATACCAGACGTTTGGTTTAAGACGATTAAGAATGAAACTGTGTACTGTTGAAGATTCACAACCCTGAAATCGTACCCTCTTTGGTGATATCTGCGTGTTATGCGACATAATGTAGCGCCACACGGGACAGTATGCCGAGTGACGCTCCCCCACCCCTCCCCCCCCCGTCTCCCTAACCTGGGACATCTTGTTGAGTGACTGTACATTCTGATCTGTCAACTGGCTTCACATGTTGCGCTTCCTCAAATGAACTAAGCTATTCTCGAATGCTTGTAAAAACATTTTTCACTATTTTTAGCTTTCACATGCGCCTGATGAGAAATTGATCGACTGAGCCAAACGTGAATGCTTAACACGTTTTGGCACGGAAAAATCTACATATTTTTGTTGGGGAAATACGTTGTTTTATCAGAAAAGTGAATTTGTCTTTCAAGTTTCAAATGATTCTCATTACGCAATAGAGACTTCAACAATTTCTGACTTATATCAAAAGCATCATTCTAGGTAAATTTTAAATGGTCATAGAAAAATAAATTGTGACAGGTTATAATCTGAAAAACGTGAGCTTAGCCGCGAACGTGAATAAGAGAAGCCTCGTTCTCAAAATCTAGTAGACTTGACAACATTGAGATCAAAATTGAATCAGATAATTCCCTTAAATAAATAGATCCTCGCCGTAAAGGTGTATAAACAAACTTTGAAGGAAAGGACATATTTGATCTCCAGATATCAGAACTTCGACACGTGAGTTAAATCGAAATTGGCACGTTTTCAGTGTGATTCACGAGCGCGCGCCCCAGGTGAATTTCTTAGCTCTGATGAATGATGAGACCGCTAAATACTTTCTCAGTGTAAACAGTTTGCGATAAAGCCCTCGAAACCACTAAGAAGGTCTTGTAGACTGAAGCAGAACTCTTGTGAAAGATAAATGCATTGATATTCTACAACACATCTTCGGATGCAATAAATCTATGAATCGGAGGCTTGAACTTAATAGCGTTTTGCGAAAGAAGCATATAAAACTCCGTTATTGAACTTTCGCGTCGTTTGAAGCCGGTGAATCTGTGTAATTGTAACCGCACGAAACTCTGACCATGAGCGGTTGTTGACTGCATCAGTCCGACAATAATTTCCTTACACAATTAAACGCACAAACCGCAAAAGTCATTATCACGTCTGACCTGAAACACCTGAACACTACTGTATGGATACACTACACTACCTTGATCTTTGGAAAAATAATCACTCCTCTTTCCTCCCGGTGTTCCAAGCAAATTCAACGCAGCAAACTCCTTTCTTCCACAGCAGGTGTTTGGCAAAGGATATGTATGGAATTCTGAAAGATTATTTCGCAAATGTATTTCTGCTGATAAACCCGATGGTTGGATAACTTTGGCAACGGAATTCTGTATCACCGAAGACAGTTCTCTCTGGGTTACTTGATGAGACACCTCGCCTCTTTATACATGTTTTTCACTCGATGCAAACGGTATTCAAGAAATTTACCACCCCGCAAAAAATTCTAGGCGAGACTTTGAAATCAATACTCCTCTTACGAGGCAATGTAAAACATTTTGTGCCCCGCGTCTGTTGGAAAAAACAACCTTGTTTTTTTCCTTGAAACAATCGCATATTTAACCTTAAAAGAACATATCATTATGTATAAAAAAACCTCTCTCACTGTATTTCCATTATGACGTTTCCCTTTCACTGCCACTGGCTGAAATAAGTTGATTTCAACCGACATCTGACGCAAGGGATTACGTATATGTAAAACTCATTACCAATATTTCGAGTGGGTGCTTATTTTGATAAACCAGACTCGTCGTGATTCCCATTATTTTATAATCAAAACCACTTTAGGATGATAGAATAAGCAACTGGCTTGTTTCGTAGCCAAACGCACATACCTTTCGATGGTGGGTACTCGGCTGATACTTAATAGGTGAAAACACTTCAATTTCCTGTCATAAATTCGCTTGTCAAAACATGACAACTCTTTTTCTCGACCTACAGTGGTGCTGTTACGAATGCAACGTAAAATCCATCAAAATTTTGCCTCAAGGAGACTGTCTTTGACACATGTGCCTCTCTAGGTTATCGTTTCATATGCAAGTTGTTCAGCAGTGGCTTGCTAGGTGCTAAGGTCATCTTGCACTTCTATACTCCTTTGTGATTTTTTTGGCGTCAGTTTTCGAGTCCTTTTACATTTTTTTTTAATCAGCGTTTAACGTTTCTTTCCCATGTAATCCGATTTCCCCTTTTTATGCTGTTTTTTCTTTTACATACTACAGTGAGAAAAACACTTTTCATGACCTCCAAAGATTATCTCTCTGATTTCCATGTATCTTATATTTTAACCTCGGGCGATTGTAAGTTTGCTAATAGTTCAAATTCTTATTAGCTTCTAGATCTGTCAATTTGGTTTAGATGGACATAAATACTCTTACAAACTCATGATTGAAACTTCATAAAGTAGCGCCATGGGTTCAGAACGTTCAGACATAAGAGAGCATCGGGAAGAGAGGGGAAGGCAAGTCTACAATAATTCCGAGGGTGGTTCGACACATAACCCTCGAACCCATGAATCTGTTTCAAACCACAACAAAAATTGTTGACTCCCACCCCTCTTGAGGCCTGAACAAAATCCAGCAAAAAAACCTAACCAAAAAGGTAACTACAGAACTTGATTTCAATTTCAGACCGTACAAACTTATCCCACCTTCCCGTCTCACTCTACCCTCCTTTCCCCAGAAAGAGCATCTTATAACTGATATTTGGCACACCGACAGAGTAAACATTAAAAAAAAAGCCACCGTGTTGAAATCATTTTAGTGAGTTTCAATTTTCAGCGACTGCCATTTCAGGATAACAGTTCAAGGTGAAGATTTAAAAGTCAAGCTATTGGCCGCAGATAATTGACCAGGACCCAGCGCAAATCAGAGATGAGAAACAATTGAATCAGCCCCGAAGGCTCTGGAGTTCTTAATTGAAGAGAGCAATACTTACGTAATTGCGAAATGTTTTCAAGCTCAGAAAATATTGGTAGACAAAAACGCTGTATGTAGAGAACACATTAATGAGCCGCAAGGACTGATTACGACTTGCCTGTCACAATGAACATTAACAGGTTTCCCGCATCTCATAAAAACTTCCTCATTCGTGGCATCTGCAAACTTAAGTTATTTGTACTTCTATGGGCAACAGACGTGAACGAAATGACCTCCACCTATCCACGTTCCTAAGCCAGCTTCTCTTCATTCCTCCTCGCGAAACTCGATCTTTTTAATGACATGACTTGTCTTCTACCCACGCCAGCTCCAAAGATCGACAACCAGATGACCGGACTGTTCGAACACAACACTTTTTGTTGTTTCACGTGGAAGTCTAACCTGGATCGCAATGTGATACACAGCGGAATTGATGTCTAAAAACACCATAGTGCGTTCAATCACTCGTTCTAGAACACCTCAGTTAAACTGGCATGTAGCCGCGCGTCTCTCTAAGAAGCGTACAGGACAAAACGTGGAAAGAGGTTAAAACTTGTAACAGATGGACATTCTTTTCATTTTAGTGCTGAATATTGGTTACAAGCTACACCGTTGTGGATTATCTGCATACAAGTAACGGGTACTCACGATTGTTTATCCTCGCGGCAGGAAATGTTGATAAAGTGTACTCAACCTTCCTTAGTAAGAATGAAAACATGACATATTCGTGATGTTAGCCCACTAAGTTAAATTAAAAGTAAGCGATGACAGACCGGAAGTGATCCGATCAAAGAAAGCGATTGTAAAAGAGCAAGGCTTTCTGTTCCCGACGGTATCATTACTTTTCATTACTCTTGAAGAAGGGGGGGGGGAAGGGTTCCAAGCATGTACCCTTTTCAAAATAAACGTTTGGTCACCGTCAATGCATCCCTCTTAAACACCTAACATCAAACTCACAGCCGCTACGAATTTCTCCGTACAAAATCAATACAATATCATGTGATAGATGTCACCCTCGGGTTCAAGCCATTTACTGGATTACAATATCAAATGGACAAGTTATGAGAATAAAGAAAAATATCAATCAAGGGATTATTAGTTGATCCAAAACCAAATTCTAACATCATAAGAATTGTATAACAGAAAATAAGGAGACTGACAACTAATGAGATCTTGCTAATGAAAGAGTTATGTGCCAACAGTAAAACACGATGTCCGACTGAAACATCATTTTACAATATAGGTGAGCAAAGGTGGCGCTCTGGCTAAAATAGACGTCCTCTTTTATCAAACTCTTAAATTGATCTTTAAACACTTCTAAGCACCATCTTATTTACATAAGATCTTAATATTTTTACCATTTTATAAACCTTTATTAAGAAAAATCCTGTATGGTCCCGTCATGCCTCACCCTCCCCCCCCCCCCCCCAAACGCCTCCAGTGTGCTCGAATCCCAAAGATTAAACCATCCGATAGCGTGAATGACGCAAATGTCCTTGCCACGTACGTGCCAAAATGCTTCCTTCTTACCATATCCTTACTGTGCAAGATGGGTCAACCAACACTTCAAGCTGTTAGCTTATCACGTCGTTCAGGGCATGTGGCAATCTTCAATCTGCTCGGCACGTTCCAAATCTTTGTTCTGGTATCCACATGTTCCAAAGAAGAACTCTATTGAAGATAGCAACGAAAAAGAACAAAGTACCAGCTAACCCGATCTCAGTCCCCATAGGACAGAGAATGTCGAGCGGAGCGCGGAATCTGTTGTAGCCTGTGACTAACAGCTTCTCCGAGTATTTAACTCGTTTGTGATAGCTGTTTGTTTGTTTGTTTCTCTATTTTGCGAGAGGGAATGGAGACTAGCTAAGACATCTTTGGAAAAAGATCTTTTCAGCTATACCTTTTTTCTTGTTTCCTAGATATTCTACACATAAACCCTTTATGATCAGTTATTAAATGTTTAATTCACTGGTGGATGATTATCTAAGAGTGTTGGTACAGTTACTGTCAGGCAGGGATGGTCAGTTAAGCTTGCGAGCAGGCCTCGTAATTTGTACTGCAGGACGTATGTTTCTCCGCTTACAGGAAGATTTGAGACGAGTTGGGAAACACGACAAAGTGTTTTCCAGCGCTCCAGACATTTCATTTGTTTTCATTGGCTCTTAAACGTATTTTCCTTTCTCCTGATTGGCCTCGTGATTACTTTGGTAAGACATTCATCGAAAAGTGCCCTTTATATCAAACAAATTTAATCACTGCATGACGTCAATACGGGCTCTAACATAATGAACACAACAAACAATCGAACAGTATTCAATAGTTGAACTAAGAACAACCTAAAGCTCCCTTTTCACATTCCTTTGTCATTGAAATTATGGCACATAAAGCTAGGCTGTCTATAAACGCAAATTGATTTGATGTTTGCTGCGAACATCTGTGACTTTGCATGAAAATTTATACTGCGGACTTACATTTTTATAATTGGTATTGGACATAATCGATTCAATCGATGTTTCCTATTGAAAGCTGCAGATAACTGTGAAGTAAATGCTTGGAAAGGTTTTTTGGGGGCAAATATCTTTCATGGTGATCAACTTGACATCATGGCGAATTATGACTATAACAAAGGCTATCGCTGGTTCCGTTTTGAAAAAGATTCGGCCATCGATTCTTCTTTACCGCCGTTAAGCAGCTATCGTAATGCGAGAGAAGTAAACTCTATTCTATGGATGTCCAACGCTGAACATGTTGCGAACAACGAAAGAGGACATGTCCACAGCGACTCCAGTGTCATCAGCAGAACCCATGAACCTCCTTCGCTTCATCTGCCCATTCTTCTGACAGGTTATGAATCGAACACATCACAAACAGCGCCTACTCTTAGACTACAAAAAGCTGCTGATATTGAAGATGGTTGTACAGTGTACAGTCACAGAAATACTTTGGCACTGCCTGTACCAACCCCAACTGTGTTAATGGGATCGGAAGCAAGCGCTGTCAGTCACCATACTTCTGTGAGCAAACGGACACCGGTTATTCGAGCACATAAAGCACGGAGCAAACGTACATCAGCACGAAAATCAAGATTTCAACCGAATCTTGGAACTCAATCAGATCTTCAGGATTGTCTATTTATTCAGAACGGTATTCAGTGTTTTCCAGCGGGCGGTAAGGGATTTTTGTCGCCGCAGAAAGAAAAAGACATCAACGATTGGATAAATGGATCAAAAGCTAGCAAGGAGTAGATTAAATTCCCAACAGTACCAAGAGGAATAGACTCCCCAAAAAACAAAACCTCTCTTACGATGGAAAATAAAGTTCATTTCCTCGAGTTGAAGAATTGTTACGATTTTACCCGAGAACTGACGAGATCGCTGTTCTCAATATTTAACTATCGTAATACGTTTTTTTCAAAGCGTAAAAGTTTTTCAGTACAGCTCAAAACAAAACGATAAATCAACAGAATACCTTTAACTAAATAAGCTTTGTGTTCGAAAAGTCCTAAGTTTTTCTTTTCCCTCTGTTTCTTTAACTCACTTGATTGACCAAAACAGAATTTCTCCTGACAATTTCAATATCGTATCAAGTAAACAAGTGATGAGAATAGAGAAAAATATCAGTGAGGGGATTATCAGTTGATCCAATACCAAATTCTCCGAACTAACACCATAAGAATTGTAAGCCAGACAGTAAGGAGAATTACTACTGTTTCATGCTACATAGTTTGGATAGTTAAACTACCATCAAAATTGACTTAGAAATTTTTGATATCTAATCCTTTCTGGGATCCCTCAAGGATACTTCCATCCCTCACACTTGTAACTATTTCCCTCTTACTCTCATGATCTCGATATAAATTCTCACAAGTATGTGCCATACATTCCTTACAATTTTGGTTATGAGAATTTCAACAAAATCTGAGCTATCTTTCAGGCAATATTTCTCTTTCTTCTTCCCACTTTTCTACTTAACCCTTTAACTCCCAGATCAAATTTGTAATTCTCCTTACAGTCAACCATACAGTTCTTATAATGTTAGTTCAAAGAATTTAGTATTGGATCAACTACTTATCCCCAAATTGATATTTTTCTTTATTCTCATCACTTATCTGGTTAATATTGTATTGATGTTGTAAGGAGAAATTCTGTCTTGGTCACTGACAGGAGTTAAAGGGTTAACTTTTTGACCCCTTAAGAGTGACTAGGATCTAAGTTTTTTTTGCAATCTTACCCCTGAATCACAAATTATGATCACAAAAGTAAAGGAAATGATCACCAACTAAAGAAGCTCTTGATTGTTAAACAATTTCTCCTTGTTAGCACCTTAAGAAATGTATAGAGAACAGTATGGAGAATATGCATGTCGATGTTAGGGTGTAAAGAGTTAAAAATGTATTGATGACATGAGCAGAAATCACTTATCAGTCACCCCTGAGCTAGCCTCTACCAGGTACTCTTTCTGTGGGTGTGAGCTAAGGAGTAGACAAGCTACAAACAGCAGTTGTGGTTGTCAGAAAAACACTATCAATTTTATGTCTGCTCACTTTCTTGCTAAATTCCTCTTTTTCTGGGAGCACAGTGCAGTCACCCCTGGGAGTGGAATGGTTTTTCCTTATTGATTTAAGCAGACTTGGAAAATAGTTTTTCTTCTGAAAATTATATCCAGTGTTATTCCCTCCAGCGATGACCACATTTGCAACATTTGTAGAATGTGGTCATGGGTTCATCTGCTGACCGAGTCTGAATCTGCATGAAGTAGGCTCTGTCATGTTCACACTTGGGGCAGCGCTCTGTTTTAAATTTAAAAAAATACATTTAATGGTTGGTATGGCTCAAAAAGTCCCTGATCTAGCCCAGGTAAGATCACTGTGAGGTGCTCTTGGACAAGACATGTTACTCATGGCTACCAGGAACAGTCCTCTGAAGGACTACTCATATGCAGAAAATCAGAACACATGATCAAGAACTTCAAACAAAATAATGGAAGGTATTTACCTTCTGTTGAGTCGACATTTTCCCAGGCTTCCTTTCCACCTAACACATCATCAACCTCTTTCAATTTTGGATATTTTTTACTTGATATCTGTCAGAGAATAGTGAGAAGTTATAATTATTTAGAACATGGTTTAACCCTTAACTCCCAGACCAAATTTGTAATTCTCCTTACTGTCAACCATACAATTCTTATGATGTTAGTTCAGAGAATTAGTATTTGATCAACTTATTATCCCCAAATTGATATTTTTCTTTATTCTCATCACTTTTCTGGTTGATATTGTAAGGAGAAATTCTGTCTTGGTCACTCATGGGAGTCAAAGGGTTAACATACTCAGGGATCCTTAATAAGTAATCTTAGTGAATAGCTTATATCTAAAGTAGCTGTCTGGAAGTAGAGAGCAGAGCTCTCAAGTTGGTTTGCATGGTTCCCTCCAAAAAATTAAGAAATAATGAAGAAGTCATGACATGCATTCCTTTATTCTGAACATGTGTGGAGAGATTCCATGTTACTGGTCTGTGGTTGGCATATGAGTATGTACTGTTTAGCTGAACATTCATTTTATTATAATCACTGGTTAATTTTAATGAGCGCACTGTTTATGTTTATTGTTGTGGATACACTCGGTTTAAATAAATATAGCTCAATAATGATCATGATGCTTGTTATGTAAAACATTTAATTGATGATGCATAATCTAGTTGTTCAGTTCAGTTTCAATCAAGCTAACCAGAGTTAAATGCTCAACCCAAAAGTCTTGAGAGCTCTGAAAGGCTTGCCAAGGGGCAGTTCAGACAATTAGCAGGCCACAAAATACATATCTGCTATGTCTTTGGAAATGATATGGGTGGTTTTTCATGGGATATATGGTGTAAAATAAACTCTCTTTTTTTTGTAAAAAACAACAACAGACAAAAAAAATTCAGCAAACAGTTTTGTTTTGAAAACGAAATTAATATTTGCACACCACATTTATTACGAAGGTCAAAATACACCCAGTTGAGAGGATTGAAAATTGAAGTTTTGAAATTAACGCAGGACAGTAAACGAGCCAATTAACCTGTTATTTCTCCAAGTTCAATAAAACAGAAAAAATAATCAAACTTCCTTAAGGGGTGTAAATGCGCATGTAGGTAGGAATAGTTTTACCAATGAGTATGTCAGAAAGATAACAACGAATACGTCACCTTTTTTGTGATGTTGTAAACATAAGGACACGTTTGACAAGCAAACCTATACGAGGATGGCCCAGTTCCTTCCTCTACAGTCAAAACATTCGAACAAGTTGGGCAAAATAAAAGCATTTTGCATCCTTTTTCAAGTCATTAGTGAGTTTTGAGTATGTACGCTATGTACCCAACACCAAAAGTCAATTTGAGAGACAACCGCTGACCAAATCGTTGCTTTGTCGCGACTTTATGTTCTTTTTCACGTTTCATTTTACATTTGTAAAGAAATAAGAGTCAGTCGCTGCATTTTTTAAATTATCCTGGAAACAAATGTTTTTGGAATGCCTCGTTTGCAGACCTCTTATCAAAGAAATATGAAACGATTCGAAATCTTGTTTCTGCTGAAGTCATACTAAGTTTAGTTTTTTTAGGGAAAAAAGAAAGTTTCCTGAACCCACACATTGTGATAGGTCTGCCATGTGAATTCACTCTCAAGAAAAAATTTTCCCTTCTTTTTCGAAAATCTTATTGATCGTTAAGACCTGTCTTTCGTGTCATTGTATCAAAACCAAAGTACTGTACTCACAACAGCCATTCACGAAGGGACGAAAATATATTTTGTATCTCAATGAGCAAATAAGAAACTTAGATAAAAACAAGCGTCTCTTAGAAACACAGCACAACGCAAGTTCCAGTCCAAAATCCAAAATCGAACAGGAGTGCCCAAAACCCAAATTCGGTGTCCGAAATCCAAAATCGGATACCGGAGTCTAAAATCCAAAACCACACCCTAGCCCTAGTGTCCAAATCCAATATAGAACACTAGTGTCCAAACGTCAAAATCGGAGATTAGTGCCCAAAATACTAAATTGGACACTTGTGTCTAAGATCCCAAATCGGACACTAGTGTATAAAATGCAAAATCGGACATTGGTATCTAAAATCGGACACTTGTGTCCAAACTCCAAACACGAACTCCATTATCCTGCAAAATTCAAAGTCTGAGTAGACTCTGCGGCACGGAATATTTCACTCCAAACATACTTCTGCAAACCTCAAAAGTAAAAGAAAACTTAGTTAAGATGAAAATCAGTTTTGCAATAACGTCTAAATAACGTTTTATTAAAGCGTCTGTTTATTGATTTGAAGCATACAATTACTTAACACTCCAAATCACCGGAAAGGGGATCTCTACGATTCCGCACAGTTCCGAGATCTGATTTTCTATTTTTTTTTCCCTCACTCTGTGGAAAGGACAACTTTGTCGAGGGAAAATATTGTTTTGATTTCATCTAAAGACAGAGATAAAGCTATAAGCCTGATCAGGGCTCCTAGCCTAATAGTTAATTTTTTTCAGGAAAATTGAAAAAGAGATTTGAATTCGCTTCAATATGGCCTATATAAGCTAATAAGCTTGCCGCCGTTTTTTTTTTTAATTATTTGGCGAAAATATTTCTGAGTAAAAAGAAAATTTATTTCACAATCACTATTTGTTATTATTATTTTTCACTGTCCAGAGAGCGTTGATTTATTTTGTAAGACTGCATTAAGTGACACATAAAGGACGTTTTCATTTCTCCTGTAATAAATATCACATTGTTTAGAGACAGAATAAGAAAACAGAAGAACTTTGTGAAAACAGACAAGGTTAAACATGTTAAAGTGTCAAAACCGAGAAAGCTCTGAACAGTAAATTTACTTTCTGCAAACCTTTATCGCACTTAACTGTCGACGTATAAGGAATATACTGTAATTAGGTGATTCCTTTTTATTAGCTTGGAATCTGAAAATCGTTTTGTTATAGTTATTCCTCGAATTCAAAGTGATAAGTGAAAAATTGTAGTTATAATTTGTTAGTAATTTGAGATGTCAGCGGAAGTACTTAGCGGGACATATTTGACGAATAATACAAAGGGCTTGTTCACTCAACACGTTCAAGTCTGGGCTAATTATCATTAGAAAGACTTCTTTGCAAAGTCCATTGAATTCGTAATTATCTTCGTTCATTCGAGGTACGCAGAGTAAATTCGAGTTAATGGTGAGAGATAATGGGAAATTTTACGCTGGCCTTACACCGGAAACACAATTTGTCGTGCGTGCCGTTCAGGAAAACATGATATGATATAGAGGTCGTATTAAGCCAATTTTTTAGATCGCATCTCGAAGACCAGAGGAGATTGTATTTCTCCGAGCACTGGGGAATTCAAATAAGTAAACATTGAATCGTGGCGAGTTAAAAAGGTTTCCTTATCGTCTGTTCGACTTTAAGTTTGTGTGTTATAAGGAGCACAACATTCGATGATTTTCGTTTATTTATCAACAACATATCTACGCACAAAACTGCTTCAAGGACCTCAAGGTTAGTCGTTTTAACTAATCAGCTTATATCTTTTGTTACTAAAGGTGTATTTACACAACTTCCAAACATTTAATTGCCCTTTTCGACTTTAGTGAACGGTAGCCAACGAGGTCCGCTTGATTCAGATTGAAAGGCCTTTTTTGAAGCTGTTACGGCGACAATTCTCATGTGTTTCCGGCCGTAACGCAACACAAAAGAACAGTTTATTTTGATGCTGTGTTTCTGAGCTATTTATAGTGTAAATCGCACAAATGATACCTATTCGAAAGTCGTTAAATTTCTGAAATATCCGAAGATCGACTCCAGCAGAGCTTTCCGTCTGTTTCATTCAGATTGTTTGTCTAAGAAACATCCTAGGAGGAAACTGAAGGAAAGCACTTTGTAGCTATTCAAATAACAACCTCCTTCTAACAACAGAAAAATACCAGACAAAGCAGGTTTCAGCTGAAACGACACATGTTGAAATGTGATGTGATGTTAGATTTTGAGCAATGCGAACGGTTTGCAGAAGAAGTGAGCGAATTATCGTCTACGAAATCAAGTTAGTGGCATTTCAAAGTTGTTTATAATTTTCTGCCAGAGTAATGTATTTCTTTTACAAAAATAATTGCATTTTTTGATTTGTTTATTGAAAATGATAAGCGTACCAATATTTGCTTTTCAATGAAACGTTTGCAGTTACTGTATATGAGTATATTTGCCATAATTGCCTCTCTGAAAGCTATCTGGTTTTTGCTCGCAAGCTTATGCAATAGTTTTTCATTCCTAAAGTAGAACTTGTCACACCGCCGAATGAATTCTCCCTAGTCTGTTCCAAGGACCGATTTTAAGAAAGTCTTTGTAATTACCGTTCCTGCAACTTGTCTTTTGAATTGATCGGCGTGTTTGCATCCAAGATGGAAGTATTGATAGTTTTGTAAATTAAAATACATTAGCATCCGGAAGCAAAAGGGACGAAAGAGAATGGATACGTTTGTGAGTTGAGTTCCGCTCTATTAATTGCGAGATTTAAATTTTAAAACATGACGCTTGGTTGTCTTTGGACTCGTCAAGCTGCCGAGATTTATCATGAAGAGGGTCCTAGGCGTTCAGTGTGTAACATGGGCGCGCAAACGCATTTCTACCACTAAAAGGGCATAGGAAAGTGGCGGAACCTCAAGTGCAGAAAAGGAGCCGCGCGAAGCGACTTCAAGCACCTGTTTTCTCGCGCGATCTTTATGGACATCATTGTTGTTCCAACGCCTCCGTTCCTGTAGCAGAAGCGTAGCCAGGTTGTTAAAGGGAGGGGAGACTTAATGAATGCACCCTTTAAAAACGCAAGCAAGACTAATGTCTTTCGTGCGCGCAAATCCGAAGACTCTACATGTCATATGTGTCAGTGCTAGATACTCGATTTGTCGGTGTCCGACAAATAAATGATATGTGTAGAGACACTTGAAGGTGGAAAGGCGCCAAAGTACACTACATTTCTGGCATTAAGAATTAAACCGTGCAATATTTTGCGAGCAAAAGTACGATTTTTAAAAATTCTCTCTTTGCCCTTCGTATCTTCCCTCTGAACAAGTGGGTGGGCAGATATCGCACTTACCGACTGCTAAATTGAATTGTTCAACAAGTTATCATGCTGTGGTAATTTCAATTCTAATTTCACCTTTTTACAATTGCAGATATTTGTTGTCATACCTGACAAAAGAACTTCACACCACGAGAAGATTAACTGCTCTTACAAAGCTTAAAGGCTTCAATGTTGCTTGTTAAAGAATCTTTAGTACTTCCTCGATTCATCCTATCACTCGCTTTAATCACCGTTGTATACACCACGAATACTTATGAACCAGATAATTCTCATGAGTTCGGTGCTCTCTCCAGCCCGACTCCGACAAAGGAGGGCCCTTCAGCATCACAAGTGGCGAGAATTGAGGGCGACGTTTTCCTGGGAGGACTTTTCCCAGTTCACGCCAAAGGCAACGGATCATCTTTGTGCGGCGAACTAAATGAACAGGTCGGAATTCACCGTGTGGAGGCCATGTTGTATGCAATGGATCAGGTAAATTTCTATTTTCATTTAAATGTTTATTAAAAGTTGCCTTGGTGTTGTACTTGCGCGTTCAGCGAATGTGAATATTTTTTGTGGTGTATCAGTCAAACTTGGATCCCAGCTATCTGCCACTTTCACGACAATTAATTCGTACTATTTCGAATTGATAAAATAAAATGTAAGGACCGAGATCTCGATAATTTACACATATCGCGTCCCTGAAATTTGGGTAATCAAGGATCTATATTTAGCTCCGTTCACTGGATGTCGCAAAAAATTTAAATCCATCGATTGTTGTGTCGAAAGTCTTCTCCAAGACAGCAGTTTTTTTTTACACGTAGTGCTTACAGGAATGTTAATCTGGTTCTGGGTTGTAGTAAGATGGAAAGGAAAAGTCTTGAGCGGGCACGGGACGTTTTTAAGCTAAATAAGTATTCGATCTTATTATGCAATCATTCGGACAATCATATTGTACATTTCACTGTTATTCCTATTCCTGTCTTTAAATCATTGACTGTGCTCAATAAAAACATCATCCTTTGGTTTTTAAGAACTATATTGGTCCATGAATCTTTTCAATGTCACTCCAAATATGCATTTTTTTCCTAACAATTTTAACTGATACTTTTATCCGCTTATTGAATGGTACGATTCAATAATGCACGGCAGAAGGATTTATAAACGTTAGTTTCGTTTTTTTTTTCTGTAAAAAAAAAAAAAAGCTGAAAGACACCTTTTTTGTAGTGAATCGAGTTTCTAGATCGATTTGAATTTTAATGATAAAAACGTCATCGTTGATAATCGGATCAGTTTTGAAGTATTTGTAAATCGTTCGTCTGATTTGGTAGACAAAATTATATAAAGCAAACCGACCTCAGTAATTTTATAATATTTGCTATTTAGCTGTCTCGTCAATAACAAATATCAAATCGAACACTTTCTAGCGTTCCATTAAATCTTTTATGATCACATAATTTTTTCAAAAACTTTTCAACCAAAACAGGAGGATATTTTTTTTTCTTTTCGATACAGATCGTATTAAACTTCAGGAGTCTCTATTTTCTGTGACGTCATGCTGTGACGCACAGCATGTGGTTGTTGATATTGGAATCATTTCAAACTCAATATTTTCATTGCATGTCGGTATCTGTGTCATCAGACTTTCAAACAACGTACACCGCGTGGCACCTTGACAAATCACATTTGTAAATGTCAAAAAAACGCTTCTTGCATCTAAAGGAGCAACCACTTTCGAAAAGGTTTCCAAAAATTAGTTCCTCTTGAGGAATCGTCAAGTGTTTGGACATTGTCGACTTGGTCTCGCTTGCTTTCCCGCCTTTGGCGCCAAGCGCTGATCACGTGATGTATTTTTGAGTTCTGATTTCCTGACACTGTAGTCTACGTTTTCCTATTACTGAGCTCAAACTTTCAGTAAATAAATATTCGACTTGATCTGTCAATGCGTGTAATCTTTATTATATGACTCGTAAGATATGGTTTGAGTAAAAGAAAAAGGGAAACAATAACACTCAAATTAAGGAAACTCAACGAAACGAATACGAAACGAAAAACTGCTTAGAAGATTTATGAGCCTGAAGGAAAAACGTGACATAAGCGAAACGCGAAAACAACGAACTCGAGCATATGGTCTAGACCATAATAAGCAAACTAAACCCAGTACCGCGTGGGTAGGGCAAACTAAACATGACGTACATTGCAATCAACACTTTCTATATTTAAAACTTGCATCCTACTGTATTGAAAACAACACTTTTCTTTTCTCTTCAAGGTGAACAAAAACAGCACTCTTCTCCCAAACATAACCCTGGGCATGGAAATTCGCGACGACTGTGGAACAGTAAACACTGCTTTAGAACAGTGCCTGAATTTTGTGCTTGGTACACTGACCAAGAGGGAAGAAATATGCAGTTCCCTGGTAGGGACCCCTGAGGTGAAGAAAAAATCTGCGCTGGTGGGGGTAGTGGGGCCATCGTACAGCATTACTACAGTACAGGTAACACGACTGTTTGGGGAAGTTTACAGCCCCTATCTGGGTTATGAGTGGTGTCTCTACGATTTTAATAATCATATTGTGACAACACTTAGGTTATAACAGTGGTATCATTTGCATTATAGGTGGCCAGCCTCCTTCGTCTGTTTGAAGTCCCGCAAGTCAGCTATGCTGCAACAAGCGCTGAGTTGAGCGACAAGGACAGGTTTGAATACTTCGTGCGAACTGTCCCCCCGGACTCATATCAAGCGCGAGCCATGATAGACATCATTACATTCATGAACTGGTCAGCGGTCTTCGCGGTTCATTCGCGCGGCAGCTATGGTGAACAGGGAATGGAGATCTTGGAAAAATTCTCGGTTATGAGCAACGTTTGTATTGCTGACCATCGGCAATTAGAACCAGATTTTACTGAGGAAGAATATGACCAGATCATAGAACGATTTCTTACAGAGAAGGATATTCGTGTAGTTGTGATGTTTTGCAATGCTGAAGATCTTCGTTCAATGCTCCAAGCCGCTAAAAGAGCGCAGAATCGAGGCGAGAAGAAGCGATTTATCTGGCTTGCAAGTGATTTTTGGGGGACAAGACTTCGTCATGTTGAAGGTTTGGAAGATGTCGCTGATGGCGCCATTACCATCGAATTTCAAACGTTTGAAACGCAATTAAAGCCATTTTACAATTATTTTTCGAAGCTGAATCCACTGAACAACTCAAGAAACCCTTGGTTTAAAGAATACTGGGAGAAGCGTTTCAATTGCAAATTTGGAAAAGGCCCATTGTCAGGAAATCCTCGTTGTCTTTTCCCAGAGAATCGTTTTTCAGTTCTGGACAGATTCGATGCTAAAGTTCCTTTTGTCATCGATGCGGTGTTTTCATTTGCGCACGCGCTTCATGCGATGCACCGAAACATCTGCGGCCCAGTACCAGGCCTCTGCTCGGCCATGAAGAAATTGGATCGCTCTGTGCTATTGTGGTATTTGCGGAACGTGTCTTTTAATGGCACAACTGGGCTGGTGAAATTCGATGCCAACGGCGACAGTGCTGGAAAGTACGACTTCTACGCATTTAGAAACTCTTACAGTGCTTCCTATACGAAACTGGGAAGCTGGGTCGAAGGAAAATTGACGATGGACTCTCACGCACTTTACAGAGCAAATAACTACCTTGAATCACATTGTGGAAAGCCTTGTGGACCCCACGCTATAAGGCGCATACGCGATACGGTCTGCTGCTGGACATGCGAAGACTGTGACGCAGACTCTTACGTTGAAAATGACTTCACGTGCAAGACTTGTGACAAGGGAACTAGGCCAAATGCTACGTTCGACGGCTGCGAACCTTTACATGAAGTATATCTCAACAAAGTGTGGATCGTTGTAGTTGGCGTATTTGCGTCTCTAGGAATTCTTGCCACTGTCACTGTTTGTGTTGTGTTTGTTAAATTCGCTCAAACACCGCTCATAAAAGCTTCAGGACACGAATTATCCATTATCCTTCTTGCTGGAATACTACTCTGCTACAGTTTTGCTTTCGTGATGGTTTCGAATCCAGGCAAAGTTGTCTGCGCGATTCAAAGATTTGGAATTGGTTTGTGTTTCTGTGTGTGTTATTCTTCCTTATTAGTGCGCACGAATAGAATTGCGCGCATTTTCAGCGGGATAAAATCACCTTCTTTCATTAGCCCAAAGTCTCAACTTCTCATAACTGCCGTTATAATTGCTCCGGAGCTCGCCATGGCCATCACAGAGCTCTTGATTCGACCGCCGAAGGCCATTGCATCATACGAGCAAAAAGACTTTGTACTTATCAAATGTAACATAAGTACTGTTGGAATGGTAAGCTTGTTCGGCTACAATGCCGTCCTTATAATATTTTGCACATATTACGCGTTCAGAACTCGTAAAACCCCGTTGAATTTTAACGAGGCTAAATTTATTGGTTTCTGCATGTACACAACATGCGTGATATGGATCGCTTTCGTCCCGGTGTATTATGGAATAGGAGGAGGATTCCAAGCCATTGCGCTGGCTTTCAGCTCTGTTATCAGCGCTACAACAATCTTAATCTTTATCTTCTTGCCAAAAGTCTACATTGTGTTATTCAAACCCGAGAAGAATATCAGGAGCAATTCCAGACTGCGCTCAAGATCAAAGTCTTTTGACTTAAATGTACCGGAGGCAGACATTGTTTTCAATGGTAAGTCTTCGCTGAATGAATAGAGCGGTCAAACGTCTGCGCACGTGCAAACGTTGTGACGAAGCGCGCTTTCAGTTTGTCAGAACCAAGTTGGCTCACACGAGTAACAAACAACCATACAATCCAGCGATAAGTCACGGCCCAAAACAAAATGTCGAATCAACAAGATACCCGCACTTGTTTAAGCTCTGTGTTCGAGTTTTCATTTTCCCCATTTCTCTTCCCTTTTAAAAGATTCTTATGAACTTTTTCAATTACCATATGCCTATTTTGCTAGACAACGGTCGAGTCCAATGCCTTTCTCTGAAATTTTGTTCAGGAGACTGACGCGCGGCCGACCAGAATTGATCTCCTTTAGCGTGCCTCACGTTTGACCGCTTGTTTGCCGAATGTTGATTTCCTCTCTCTCCAGCTCGATCTCATGAGCAAAAAATTTTTCTTACCGAAATGCAAAGCCCCTCAATCTCCCCTGAAACCAAATCTTCAATATTTACTCCTCGCTCGTACCGTTTTTCTGTTCTTTACTCACTGGGTTTTCAATGATAAGATATCTTGAATATACGATTCTGCAGGTCAGTCTTTCCGCAAGTTTAACGGCAGCGCCCCCTCGACGCCAAGTTTAATCACGAACAAAACGATCAAGAACGGAAGAACACAGCATCTGAGTCAACCTCAGGTACCCAGTTTCACAGCAATTTGACTTCTGAAACTTGGCACTGCTTCTAAGGACGCTTGAAAATAGCATGAAAATGTCCTTCATTTCCAGAGACAGAACCATTCTCGATAGAGATTGGATGATAGTGAGCCAATCAGAAAGCAGAGCAAAAAAAGCGGGAAGATGATCTTTGCTGAAAGGTGTCGGTACGCATGCCACCCATAAAATGTTGTAGGTGAAACGCGTGCGAAAACATGTAGCAGGCGGGTAGAAAGAGTATTATGGATCCGGTGAAAAGCGCGGGAAAACAAGTCGCGGGTGGAAAGAGCGAGGGAACATGGCGCAATTGAAAAGTGCAGAAAACATGTTGCAGTTGGAAAAGGAAGCTGAGCAGACTGAAATAAAAGGCGCAGGAATGCAGAAGACAAAAGTCAAAGTTTATGGGAAATAAAAATCATCTAACCGATGCTAACGGCGAAAACTCATGCGTGCACTATGATACAGAAACCAATGGTCCCGAAAGAAGAAAGGAGTCTCAACTGTTATAACTGATATCGTATTTTCTAAAGCATCTTTTGCAAATGGCGGTTATGCCAGCAAAGGCAATTTGCTCACCTGATTCGGTTGTAAAATAATAATTTCAAATTTGTTGTGGGTTCATCTCGAGATGTGTCAGATAAATATATCAAGATTGTCAATTAGTGTAATTGTACAGAATACTTCTAAAATGTTGGCCAATTTGGTGGAGAAATAAAACCAGTAGGGTTCCCACGGAATAGTATATCTTTCAAATTGAAATTTACCTTTTCTGTATTTTTTTCCTCATCATAATTTTCGATGATAAAAATTTTCTTTGACATGCAGATGATAATCAATTTTGTTTCGTTTAAAAACAAACACTGAAACAAACTAAACAGTATGAACAGTTTCCTCTTCGTGAAAGAAGAACCCTCTAAACTGCGCCACTTTCGTCACGAATGGCTTCGTTCTCCGTCTATAGTAGCGGTACAAACTAGTACTTGGGAGGCATGAGTTCGAATGTCGTCGAAAACTGAATTTTTTTCAGACTTCTTCTCTGTTATTGCTTCAATTGCAGCTCGCTTGCGAGAATCATTGTGGTTACTTAAGTTTTTTTTCCAATTCGCTCGGGAAATTCTGGTGAGAGGTTTACCTCCTCGGAGGTGAAGAAACGAAAACTTAAAATATATAATTCAGATTTTGGCCCGTGCTTTGAAATAATCTTTTGGTATCAGAAAAGATTATGGTTGTTGTAACACGAGAATTAAGTAATTAAAAACAAGTAATTCCTTAAATATGCTAAAAAAGCATGTCTGAAAAGGGTTTTTTTTTGTCTTGTGATAAAATATGATAAATTAGCACCGTGGACCGGTGCAAGGGACGATCACTCAGTGTGAGACGAGGTTTCTTAATGGGAGTCGAATCAACGTCCTACCATTGAAGACAGACATCAAAATTGAAAACACGGCTCTTGGCACGCAAATCTCCCTGGCTTACTTCCATTAATTTAGTTTCGTAAATCCATTTTACGGTTTGTTTATGTTTTCGTTTTTTAATTTGGGGATAAAGGATCCTGTCGCAGTGAAAAGATCTTTTAGCACTCTGGCGTGAGAAGAGAAGCAATGTCACTTTTAATTCCTGATCAGAAAGTTATTTTATTTTTCCCGACATTTCTTACAGTTCTTAACACAAAAAAGAACAAATAGAAAATTGAGTTACGTTTTACCACCAGCGTAAAGTCACCTATGTCCTTTGTCTTAATTGAGAATTTCCATCAGAGGTCATTAAGCGACACGTTCTTCAAACAAAGAACTTATTCATCTCATGGGAATTCATCCACTACGAATTTCTTTTCATCAAACGACTAGAAAACCTTAACGAAATAATCATTCTGACGCATTTTTTTGTTTGTTAAAACTGCAAGAAATTGATCATGCTTTTTTGCAAGTAGGAAATAGAAGGAAAGTTGTAATAATTTTGACAGATCTGTCGTGTCGCGAGCAGAGTTTGCGGAACAATGGCCACACTATGGGATGCTATCAATTTGTTTTAGTCCAGTTGAATCACTATGGCAGGATGGTAAGGTGACGACCAATCATAAGCCTGAATAATATTTAGTTTTATGCCACCCGAACTGGTGGGACATTAATAAAACATTCGTCGCCTTTCAGGAATAAACAAGAATCATTCCAAGTTTTAGCTGCACATCCGAGACGAGGAACAGAATCCTATCGAATTCAGGTATGTTGGCAAATTTTGCAGATGCAGTCAGCTTTTTTTTCGCTTTCATTTGAAATCTTTTTTTTTTTTCGGGTTTCGTAAAGTAATTGGTGCGATTTTAACAACCTTGCTATGTAGCGCGTTAAAGTGCAAAGTTTTACAGTAAATTATTATAATTTGTGTGCGGGAAATTTATGGGGAAGACTCTTATGGCGAGGCAAAGCTACTGCTGAACAAAGCTGGTAATAGATTTGTAAATTGGAAAAATTATAAAGATATTCATTATTCAAAGTAAAACAACTTGCATCTCTTTCAGAATTGGTTTGTTTTCTAGTGAACTCTTATTTCAAACATGACTCAAATTTGAAGCATAAAAACCTTCAACTTTCTCGATAACTTAATTACGCATTTAAGGGGTGTGTTTCAAAC
Organism: Pocillopora verrucosa; assembly: GCF_036669915.1. Lineage (NCBI taxonomy): Eukaryota > Metazoa > Cnidaria > Anthozoa > Scleractinia > Pocilloporidae > Pocillopora > Pocillopora verrucosa. The sequence continues at coordinate 26,496,049 of NC_089316.1, read as the reverse complement.
AGAAGTTTACTTCGCTTAACTGACAAGTGCGCTCTGTGATAAATTAAAGTAATATTCACAAAAATGACCTGGAAATACGGTAGTTATTCACTTGTAGAACTATATTTAATGTGATTTATTTACTCTGCGTGGTACGTAGTTGGGCTCACAATCTTGTCTGCGGTACGATTTAGTGAGGCTTTTGAAATTTAAATAAAACCCTTGACTTTTTTTGGGCCCGTATCTGGCTATCGCAGCCGCATAAATTCCCATAACACTCGCTCATGTAGTGGTAGCAATCAGTAAAAGTTGTCCGTAAACCACATGTTTTAATCCAATATAACACGTCGCATCATTTGCAACGTAAATAAGAGGCAATAGACGATTGACGGTAAAATGTTATCGTCTACCTGTATCTGCACAGTTCTGCCGATTCGTGCCGTGTTGAATGTCTTCAAAATTCATTCACTGCAGAAACGAATGTTCTCGGAAAAGACTGAACGCGGAACGGGGAACAGCGTTAATTCAATAATAGATTAGGTTTGGCTGTTTCGTTTGTTATTCGTATTAATGCTTGTTTACGTCGAGTTGGTTTCACTTTTCCATCCCTGCGAACAATTCAGTGCAATCATTTCTTTCTAATGGTCCGAAACTTTGATTGTAATGAGCCAGTTACACTTTGATTAATGTGTGTTTCAACCTTCAATATCTTATACTTAACAAATTTGTAAACAGAACAAGTTAACAAAAAAAAAAGGCTACCCCTTAATTTCTGATTTAATTTTGACTTACCTTTTATTTGATTTTTCAATTCTAAATTAAAATCTTAAGGGTGATTTAAATTGAGGTGTTAATTAGAGAAATTTCAAGCCAGCTGGAGCGATTTGCATCACAAGTGAAGCTTAGCATTCAATCTATTCGACAGCAGTATTTAAGATCCCACAATCAATTCTTTGGTGGTGTCAGTTTGGGTTCAAAAACCTTTACCTTTAACCTTTTCATTCTCAGAAAAGCTAAAAATATGATTTCTTCCTATAAAATTAGAACATTATACCGAAATCAGAAACTGAGAAGAGACGAATGCATCAGTCCTAGAGTTTTATCGAAACATATTTAAAAGTAAATTCTCCTAACTTGTTCAAAGAGAACCCGGTACAGGCAACAATGGAGAAGAACAGATTGGTCTCTGATCTCAAATAATTTTGTGTTTTGTTAAAAAAAAATCCTCACTCTTGGTTGGTTATGTCATTTTGAATGCATTCGATGCATCATTGTGTTCAAAGGAGAAAAGGTGTGACTTTGTATGGGGTAAAATTATCCGGCGGGATCTCGTGACATCCTGAGGTAAACGTGCTCTTTGTTCAAGTAAACCGCTGGCTAAGTATTTAGCATTACTGAAAATTGTGAACACTATCGAAATCATTTTCTCTTCTTCAAATTTTTTTTTGCCAAAATAACACCGTTTTAGCTCCACCATCAGTGAAAAAGAAAAAAATTGCGTTCCAACCTGAATAAATTTTGCATACAAATATTCAACTTTTTGTACAATTAAAGTGAAGTTTCACCTGTTTAAAGATTAAATCAATTGTCTTTTGCTAGTCTAAATAACGCTTATCTTTTATCACATTTGCCCAAACCATGAACGATCCAGAAAAATGTATACAACATTCATATGCAACACCATGGATTGATCGACAACATTGAGAGATACTCCTGAAAATTGTCTCATTATTTGATCAATTTTTTTTGCATTTAATTTTCCAGTTGTGTTACATATTAGTACCCGTGGTTAGCATTTAGCCCCTCACTCGAGAATGAAACAGTTTTTTTGTTTTAATTTCGCTCAGGCGAATTGATGATCGCTTCGTAAATTTTTTATTAGGACAGAATTTAACAATGATCTTGATTTAAAGACAATTCCAAATGAGGGTATGTTTACATAAAATCTCGAGACAAACCCCAAAGCAACGCCTATTCCATATAATTTTAATGTTGTTGGTATATTTTTTCTTAGCCTGTCGCCTGTGTCACAGCAAATTTATTGATAACAAAGTCTATATTCCCATAACTTTTTAAGATATTTATTTTATTTTCTCTTTGTTTCTTTTCTGTGTTAAAAATTTATGCATTAAATATTAATTACTTTGCTCTCCAAAGAAAACGACCGGTATTGTAGCAAGATCTACTTTTCTGGATTTTTCCAGTCTTTATTTCTTCAAGATAAGCATCAAATCCGCCCACAAATGTACGGTGGGTAGCTCCACTTCTTCAAACTGTGTGAGGAAGTCTTTTACCTTGCTTCTCCGCGCTGGTCTTTTAAAACTGTACGTGCCATAAAAAAAAATTCGCGGTTGAGCCTTGATGTGGTTAAAATTTTTCGCAGCAGGATAGAACACTATACAAGACCTGATTTATTCAGATGACAACAAGTAAGACGCGTTTTAGTGACTTACAAAAGCTTCGTGAGTATCTCTCACTTGTCGGTGTAAGTGTAATGTGCTTTCTGAAAAGAATTGAGTTTTGGTTTCGCCTAAGTCACCCAATGCGAGACTAGCTTTTGAACCTTCGAAATTCTCAACTCGTCTGTGGTTATTGTTTCTCGTTTTCTTGCTGTTTTTCTTTCTTACCGACACCCTCTTCTCAATTTTATTGCAGATAAGTCTTTCGAAGTCGGCTCATCCGATGGGCGTGTTTTCGCATCCAGAGCTGCGAATCTCCTCCTCGCGTGGGCTCAAAAATATGAAGCGACGACAATAAAGTTTCCCAACCACTATTCAAAACACAAAGACGATAAAAATTCGTTCATCTGTGCTTCACGCACTCAAAGGTAAGCACAAATTATTCAACTCCAGCATCTGTTGTAATTGCCTCTGGCTCACTTATGCGGGACAGCCTTGGAGTTCAGTTCAGCTACAGACCATGTTTCATAATTTCATCTCTTGATCTTCAGCCGGAGAACAAAAAGCTTTCTATTCTATGGTGAACAAATAAACTGGAAGTGTGAGAAGTTCTGAAAAGATTAGATCTAATCTCACCATCCTGTAGCTGTTGCCTTAAGCTTTCGACTTTCTTTTTCACTCAAGAAACTTATCAAGCACACCCGGCCGGTGAAACTGCTTTGTGTCACTTATTCACACGATTACCCGAAGGCCAGTTACGTCGTTTTCGAGTCCTCGCTGGCTTGTAATCTGAACAACATCACAGTATTTACAAATCATACCAACGTTACTCCTGCGGGTTGGATTCCGTAATGACATTACGTCCATGCATAAAAATATACTCTTATTTCTTATCTAGCTTGATTGTTTACAGATAATGGAAATAACTCAATTTTCACAAATGCGAACTATCGCATACCATATAGAGCGTAGTTTGCAGTATGTTTGGTAAAAGAGGGCTATAATTTATACATGTCTTGTCTGGCATAAAGCGAAAAAAAAAAGATAATGAAAAGACAGTTCGCGTGTTCATCAATTAAATTCCCCTTAGGAAAAAGCATTGTGTCAAAATTCTTGCGCGCGTCAAGTAAATGAAACTTACGCACGCAAAAAAAAACGACATGAAAACCGGCTTAAGCGAATTTACCCAATTGTAAAATTCCATGGGTACAGCGTTCGGCAAAGCATTCTCGTTCACATCTTCTAGCGAAAAAAACATTAGAACCTTGTACACTCGTAAAATTTGTTATGTAAACAATTCTTTGAGGAGCAAGATGTTATTAAATACAGAGTGCTTATTAGCTCCATACCACAGTGACAATTCCACGCCATCTTAATCAAGCCTTTCTTGATATGCAGACTGCCTCTCAATTAATTAACTAGTTTCAATTTTCGAGAAGCTCTATGTTCCGATCTCTGACTAGTAAGGAAGACGAAACAAGTTAATGCAACAGAATTTTATGTAACTACCATCAAGAGATTTTAACTCTTGATTTACCTAACAGCAAACGATTACAACCTCCCTTGCTGTTCCCGCGGTTACCGGTCAGTGGTGCTCAGTTCACTTCATGTTACGACACTTAAAGTCAAATCTTGATGATTAGATAAACGAAAAATTATTCGAACAGAGAGGAATGACAATTTAAAGATCAAATTGATTGTTGTATGTTTTCATCAAGATCTTATCGCCTCTATAATGTGGGATGATTTTTAAACTAAATTGAACCTCTAGCGCAAGTAAATTAGTTGCTTTAAAGAATTGCTACCTGCTAACTAGGATTTGTATGAGATCCTGATAACATGAGGAGTGAAAGTCTTAAGGCTGGAAAGGACAAAGATGAACGTTGTTTCGCAGATGGTAAATTACTGGAAATAAAACGAGTTACAAAAACTACTTTCAATCTTTATTTTGATTCAGTCGTTAAACAGCGGTCATCAGTTACCTCTCGTCTCCTCACTAAAATGCGCGCGGGAAGAGATGCATGAAGATCTTGGAAGGAGAGAGCTGCAGTAATCACTTGTGCGCATTTCAAACCTAGTTTCATGTTCAACTTATGAATTTAAAGGATTGATTAGTTATACCTGTAGGGCTGGTAAAAAGTAACTTTTCTTTTTCTCGTGATTTGTCGTTATAGACTGGTCGTAAATTAACCCACAGTAATGCATGCGCTCTCAGTGGCCGCATCGTCACGAGCTTCCGGTTATGATGGAGACCGCTATGTCAGATGTGAAAGTTTGTTGGAACCCTATGGCCCGCAATCAGTCACAACAGCGGATACAGGAATAAGAATTCGCATCAACGTCCGGGGACTTGTTTTCGAAACCTATGAACAAACTCTGGCCCAGTACCCTCAAACATTGCTCGGTTCGCCAAGCAAGCGGAGGGAATATTACAACACTCTGAGCAAGGAATACTGTTTTGATCGTGATAAAGTTGTGTTTGATGCCATACTGTTTTTCTATCAATCCTGCGGAATTTTATCATGTCCCGAGCACGTTCCACGGGAAAGTTTTTTAGAGGAAATAAAATTTTTCCAGCTTCATGAAGCGGACTTGAGGTACAAGCAGGAAATTGAACCTGAGAAGGTGAAAGATGTTGAAGAGGAGATGCCCGAACATCCGATTCAGCGAAAAATTTGGAGGCTTCTAGAATACCCTCACACCTCCATTTGGGCGGATTTGCTGGCAAAATTCAGTTTACTTGTGATAATATTATCAACGATAACATTTTGTATTGAGACTATCCCGAGGTTTAATCGGCGCACTGTTTGTCGTGATGTCACTTCGAGCTCCTTACACAACAATACCAACGGTCATATATTGACACGTGACCTCTACAACACTTCGCTGGGCGATAATCACATCAACCTGACAGAGACACACTGTACTGTTATAGAACGTGGTACCTATTGGTCAACGATCGAGACTGTCTACGTAGCATGGTTTACGTTTGAATATGTTTTGCGACTTATTGCTGCTCCAAATCGAATCAAATTTATGACTTCCGCCTTAGGTTTAGTTGACTTTTTAGCCATTTTGCCATTTTATATCACTCTTATCTTCGAAGCGGATGGTGTCTTGATGACGTCATTTCCGGTTTTAAGGATAATTCGCCTCATTAGAGTGTTACGAGTCCTGAAGCTTTCTCGCTACAGCAAAGGCTTGAAAGTTCTCGCTCAAACATTAGTTATGAGTGGAAAAGACCTACCGTCGCTATTAGCAGTTATGATTATTAATGTGATCCTCTTCTCCAGCGTCATTTACTATGTTGAGAATGACGTGAAAGACAATGACTTTGATAGTATACCAGACGCCTTTTGGTGGACGATAGTCACCATGACCGCAGTGGGTTATGGGGACAAGGTACCGAAAGGTGCTCTGGGTAAATTAATTGGAGCCATCTGTGCTGTATCCGGGATAGTTGTTCTGTTTTGTTTCCCCACCCCTGTCCTGCTGTCACACTTTGAGGAGATGTACAAGCTAAAGGGAAGTAGTCCGGCGAACAAACAGAAAGGGAAGGAAAAGCAAAACAATGGGAAACAGGAGGATGAAAGCAAAATGAAAGACACTGAAGTCACTCTGTTGGGAGAAGGAGAAAGAATTGAGATTTACGTTTAATTTTTATATCCAAATTGTTTAGGTATGGTTTCTCCAGACCCCTGAAAAAGGTGCAAAGTTTTCAGAGGCGAAAGTTAAGAATCACAGTTTTGTTAGAAAAAGTAACGATATAAATGATAATAAAAAAGAATCTCATCCCTTACCCAGCTTTCCCTCGGTTTTATGTAAAATTTCACAGACAATGAAAAGATGTAGGTACAAGATATAACAGGATCCGTAGCTAAAAGACGAAGACTAGCTGTGTAGCAGTCGAAACGTTGTAATCAATAGAGTTGATAGCCTGACTCTATATCGCGAGGCATACGATTTACGTTCAATTAGAAAAGACTTTCACAGAGCAAAAAGAGTCACAAAGATTTTGATTAAAACTGCTCGAGACTCACCTGAAATATACCCTCCACCTGAAATATACCCTCCACCTGAAATATACCCTCAACCTGAAATATACCCTCCACCTGAAATATACCCTTAGCATTGCTTGGTGTTTCTCAGTATGTGTCCTACGAGTAATCAAATTTATAGTTTTGAGACGAGAAGCGAGCTGTTATCGACTGCATCACTGTCGTACTAATCTTGAAAAGTTCACAATACTCTACCAAGGTCCCAAAATTTGGAAATCTCTCCCAATATCGATAATTCGTTCGACTAGCTTTTGTGCATCTAAAAAGGAAGATGATGATTGAATTTTTAATGAAATGAGTCTGTATTGACAAAGCCGCATATCCACAACTTAATCACAAACCTATTGACAACCGAGGTGACCTCCCACATTAGTCTGGTGGTTTCGTGGAGGTCTCTCCGCCTTACCATACTGTTGAAATTGCATTAACATTCGTTCTGAAGTGGCTGATAATGATAATGATGATGGTGATGAAACCAGGGTAAGTAGTTGGTTCGTCAATTTTGAAGAGGAAGAGGCTACTTACGTGTCACGTTAATCACGGTTTTATCTGCTGGCGATGTAAAGTTACGATCAAAGCTATAGAAGACAACTAACAATCTTATTCCTTAGTGACAAAATTAATATTATTTTTGCGGATTCATTAGATAAAAGATACTGGGGAAAAACGCGGGAAGAACACGGGAAGAGATTGTAATCGCTAACTGACTTTAAGAATCTAAAACAATGTTTTAAACCCATGTAAAAATTATCTCCATGGGATTAAATCCCGACGTTATAAATTCATGAGAGCCGAGCAGTCTCGAAATCCTCGTGTCTCGTGAACTCTGAGAAGTGCCTGATGACGCCCGATGACGCCTGATGTCCCAGGTTTAACGGTGGACACGAGATTTTATTTCGTCAACTTCATTGACAGTACAACGATTTGTGCTGGAGGAAAAGGGTGAGTTCGTAATCTAATCAATTTTCAGCATTTCCCTTTTTTTCACACAACTTCTTAAAGATATTCGCTCTTTGGTTATTTGAGTACTCTGGGGAACAGTTATTTCACTTGTAACTTATACTTAAAACTAGAAAACTACTCAAAAAAAATAGCTTTTTTAAATAACTTTTAATAAGTCACGACTCAGGCAGCCAAAAAAAGTACACTTCGCACGCTAGACGTGCTTATGATTAGACATCAGAGTGGAGGCATGGGGCGAGATTCCGTTACCTTTGAATGAGGTGAATATGAAGTTATGCCAAGCTGGGCCGATTGTAGAAAGTAGATCGACTTTGTTTCCAGATTTTCACTGTTTTTATGATGCGTCGACGTAGGGGATGGAGAGAAAGAGATTTTGCCGAAGGTAGGCACTTAGGTCAGCTTTTTCCATGAAAAACCGGGACATAGTTTCCCGATATAGTTCGGAAATAGATCTTGATATTCGATCGAGATCATGCACATTTATACAGTAATGCATGAACTCCGTCCAATTTGTGCGATCTGGAAGCTTTTTTAACTTCGATCTGTACAGCTTTTGACTTTTGATCAAGATCTGCCTCAGAAGAAAAGAATCTACAAAGATCTCAGTACCTGATTCGAGTATTCGTGGGTAGCTACTATTTCAGGCTGAGTTTCGAAAATCCCATCACAACTTTGGCGCCCGAATTTAATTTGTAATTTAGTAAAACATCGTCCTAAACAATAGAGAATCGGAGATATTTCTCGTAAATATTTCTGATACCCGTAAGAGCTTGATGCATCATCTGTACAACACATTTCCACTCATATAGGCGAAGTTTCTGCACAGCCCCAAAACTCCATCATGCATACAGTTCTTGAAAACCATAGAATGCCTTTGTGAATACGGTTTTGTTTAACCCCTTAAATTTCCAAGATCTGATTGTTAATTCTCCCTTCTAGCTTATACATATTTCCTTGTAAATTAGTTATGAGAGCATGGTGCTAGATCAAGATAGTTCTGGAAGTTGAAGGGTTAAGGAGGCTATACAGAAATATTTCTGATGTCATCAGTTATCATTACTTGACCATTTGATATTGTTAGAAAGTCATGAGGAAAAGTGTCATAACCCTTTGAACTTTCCACTCTCAAGATCTCATTAATAATTCTCCTTACTGTCTGCAGTACAATTCTTATGATGTGAGTTTGGAGAATTTGGTTTTGGATCAACTACTAATTTGCAACTTTATATTTTTCCTTATTCTCATCACTTGTCTGTTTTATATTGTATTGATATTGTAAGGAGAAATTCTGTCTTGGTCTTTAAAGGTTAAACTGTAAGAGTGACCAGCATCTAATTTCTCCTTACAGTAATACTGCTCAATCATCCAATAAGATCATGAGAATAAAGGAAATGATCACCAACCTAAGAAGCTTTGATTGTTAATCAAATTCTCCTTGTCAGCACCTTAGGAAATGTATAGAGAGTTGTATGGAGAATATACTTACTGATGTAATGGTGTGAAGGGTGAACAATCTCTCTTTGTGGTCAACAGTTAAGATGCTATGATTTTCTTAGAGAAAGAGCATCTAAAGTATTTCCGAGCAATAATTTTTGATAATTGCAGGGTTTCTTTCATCTATGGCCTTATGATAAATTTAATTGTTAACTTGATAAGGGAAAGTTGGTTTTCTTTATTCTTATCATTTTTTAAACGTTATTTATTATTGCCAGTCAACAGTGACATGTGTAGGCTGTGTTTCCAAGGACCTGATGAAGAAATTTTTGGAAAATTCTTAAAGGATATAAATACTGGTTTTTCAGTTCACCAGTATTGTATGGTAAGGAATGATTCCTTTACAAATTTAAAATTTTTTTGCATGTAGTTCAGCCCTCTGTCCCTTTTAATCTCCTTAACCTCTAAGAGTGACTAGAATCTAAGTTCTCCTTACATTATCACCCCTGAATCACTCATCAAGGTCATGAGAATAAAAGAAATGATCACCAACTAAAGAAGCTCTTGATTGTTAAACAAATTCTCCTTGTCAGCACCTTAGGAAATGTATAGAGAACAGTTTGGAGAATATGCATACTGATTAATGTCAGTGTGTAATGGTTTAAAAGGCAGTTGTGCCTCAGTTACACTTACAATGTTGGGAACATGGGAATAGTTTGTAAATCACTCACCTCCAGCCAGTAATGAACAAACTTTTCTAGGCATGTGTTATCACGCTGGTAAACTGATAGAAAGCCCTGTCTATTGCATAATGAATTGTTTCCTGTGCAGTTTCTTTCCTCAGGACTGGCTCAGAGAGGAAAAGATGATGAAGAATTTGATGGATTTTTAATCAAGGACATAAAGAAGGAAATATCAAGGGCAAAGAGACTGGTTAGTGACTTAGATGAAATTTTAAATATGCCTTTAAGCCTGGATCTCACTTATGACAGAGTTGGGGTTGGATTGGTTATCAGAACCACACAAGCATACAATCTAGAGAAAATCAAACCAATGGAATTGGAAAAAAAATATAGATGTTGCTTACGGTACAACTTTGTTGCCTACAGTTAAGTGAAAACTAGATTGTTGGAGTGGTGAGTAGAAGACTGTTTTCGGCAGGATGGAAAACTGGAATTTTGATTGAATGTCTGTTTGCTTCTGCTTGTAACTCCCATGATGTAGTTTTCCCTGAATCATAGGAGTCAGAGAAAAGTGAAATTGGAAGAAAATGATATGATGTAGTAAAAATTGAAAATCGCAATTGTAAGCAGAGTTATAAAATGAACAGAATCAAAACCAGAAGAAGCAGGGCAGTTTCATTTTCTTCCAATTTCACTTATGACTCTGATGCTTATGATTCAGTGAAAACCCTCTTACAGTTCTAACTATGACTTGGATTCCAATTCTGTCGCCTGCGAAACCAGCCTTTAGAAATCTAAAATTCCAAAAACAGTCCTGGTCACTTATTTGTCAGATACAGACACTCAAGTCTCCATCCTGGGCCACTGAACTGTTTTGTTGATAGCCTTGATTTTCAATTAAAGATACAGAATAACACACATCTAATGATAATTTTTTTGTAGTTTCTCTCATAATGCAGTTGTTTGACCCTTTAACTTTGTAGAGTGATCAAGATAGAACTTCTCCTTACAAACAAAACATCAATTAGGGGATTATTGGTTGATTCAAAACCAATTTTTTCAAACTCAAATGATAAGAATTGTAAGGAGTGAATTTATGAATTTTTGAATGTTTAAGTGAAAGGGATGTGCAATGTTTTTTAGCTGCTCACTGAACTTATTTCCATCTGTCACTGGTGCAGCTGAAGTATTTGATATGAGCCTGTACCTGTGAGATTGACCACTGACCAGAAGAGCCTGCTGAGCTGCTCGTGATGAATTATCTTATATTTTCCAATGACTATTTATATTAATTGTCTTTATGGTATTGTTTAGTTTGGCTCATTTCTTTGCAGAGATGCAGTTTCTGCAGGAAGCTGGGTGCCTCTATTGGCTGTTGTGAGGGAGGATGTCGTGAAACTTTCCACTATAAATGTGGAAAAGAGAATGGAGCTCTGTTTCAGTTTTTTGATACCTTTAAGTGAGTTGATTTTCAGTGGTAATAACCTTCTTTTGCTTTGCACTTGAGCCATAAATCCAAGCGGAAAATACCCAGTCCATGACTTACAATACGGAATTTTAATGGGGTTAGTAAGGGGTTTTTAACCCTTAAACCCCTAGAAGTGATTAATAAGTAACTCCTCTCTACAATATCCTTTTATTATCCACCAACAGGTAATGAGAATACTCAAATGTATCAGGTTGAAGTTGTTCTCTTGATCTAACACCAAATTCTTGTAACTTATTCACATGGAAATAGAGGAGAGCAGAGAGAATTAACAATCAGATCTTGGGAATTGAAGGGTTAAACATGTAATTGTTGCTTGTGATTTCAGTAAAATAGCTTAACTTTTTGAAAGAAACTCTGCATCAGAAAGGCCAAAATTTGATGAACACTGTCAGTGGCATTTAATGGATAAGTTAATGATATTAATAATGACTGTCTTTAAAGGTTGCCTCATCCATAGGTGATTTTGAGGCTAGTCCTGTCTGAAAAATCTAGGACTTGGAAAAAAAAAAGTGAATAACAACTTAAGATTTTTAAGAATAACTACACCAAGGTTAACCCTTTTAACTCCCAAGATCAAATGATTAATTCTCCTCTCAGGCTGCTACACATTTCCTTGTAAATTAGTAATGAGAACATGGTGTTACAGTACCTCTTGAAGATAAGCGAACCGCTCAACGTGTTCCCCACGCAGAGCCAACGCGTTGGCGTTTTGAACTTAACGCGTGTCCACGCAAACGCAAACGCGTTTAGTGAAGCTCATTAGTAGATCACACTTTAAAACCATTTTGCATAACAAGAGGCCCAAACAAAGCCGACTTTTTTGTCACATTCGCCTTAGCATCTCCACGGCGTCTGTGTATTCCCGATAACAAGCGTTATCCAAAGATCTGTTCCTGATAAAAAAAAAAACCCAACTAAGAGTCAAGCGATTTCATTTTACAGCCTGTAATTTGTGAAGCAGGTAATTTAGTGTTAACAACTGGGTTGAAAACGTAAATTAGCTACCGTAAAGGGTAAAAAAGCTGACGTTTCGAGTGTTAGCCCTTCGTCAGAGCGATAGAATTTGTGAATACTTTCGAAATTCTTGTTCACCTGTATCCCAAACTTTTTTTTTTTTTTGGTCGATCAAGATAACAACTTCTAACTGATAAGTTTGAATATTCTCATTACCTGTTTGCTGGATAATGTAAGGATATTATTGGGAGAAGTTTCATGTTGATCACTTCTGGGAGTTAAAAGGTTAATAAAACAGAGCTACCAAAAAACTGCAAAGTCTCAGTTTTCTGACTTAAATTACACTAAAATTCTTAAGATAGCATTTTTGAAATGGCAAATAGTTTCACTGGTCCTGATTATTAATGGTCTTGTTCCATTCTGTAAATAACAAATAAAACAAGTGTGACTGGCCCTTACTACCATGAGATACCAAAAAGATAATTGTGATGATTGTTGTGAATGTTGATTACTAAATGTAGCATCAATAATAATATTTACCATATTTTTTCCCTTTGTGTTACACCACAGTTCTTTTTGTCGGCATCATCGCCCAACCCAGGATGTGGCATTAAAAAGAAACCAAACCTGTCCAATCTGTTTGTGTGAAATAGAACAGAAGAATAAGTCACCTGTTTATGATATTCCCCTCGTCACACCTTGCTGTAGAAGGACATGGTTTCACAACAAATGTCTTCAGGTACAGAAAAATCCTTTTTTTTCCAATTTTTTTCCAAATTATAATTTTCACAACTTATTACCAAACTCCATATTTTCGTCAAGTTGTTGTTGTTTTTTTGTTTGGACATCATTGATTGACAAGGCCACCAAAGAATCACTTTGATTTTCAAATGATCCTGGCAGAATTACTCATTAGAAAAAAATCTATCTGTATATGAATAACTGTAGCTTGTTACACAATCTAGATGCGATGGAAGTTCAGATTGTCACCAAGGAAAAAACACAATTATATGAGTATTTAACCATTTTACCACCCTGGGATACATCTGCAACTTAAAACCTTTAAATTCAAATGGAGTAATGATATGCTAAGACACCTTTTCTGGGAAATGTTTTGTTCAATTTATGATCATACTTATAGCTTTTCAATATTTTTCCTGTAGAAACATGCAAAGTCAAGTGGGTTGTATTACTTCCGTTGCCCAGTTTGCAATAATTTGGAAGAATTTCAAGAAGAAATGAAGCGAATGGGAATTTTCATACCTGATCAGTAAGTTTTAGTTAACCTGTTTATCAACCCTTTCACTCCCAAGATCTCATTAGTAATTCCCCTAAAAGACTGCCATACAATTCCTATGATTTTAGTGCTGAGAATTTGTGTTTGGATTAACTAATAATCTCCTAATTTACATTTCTCTTTATTCTCATCACTTGTCTGCTTGATATTGTATGGATGGTGTGAGGAGAAATTCTGTCCTGGTCACTCATGGGAGTTAAAGGGTTAACTCTCATGGGTGACTGAGACAGAATGTTGGTTTATAACATCAGTACAATATCAAGCAGACAAGAGATGAGAATAAAGAAAAATATTAATTTAAGGATCATTAGTTGATCTAATACCAAATTCGTCAAGACAACATCAACAGAATTGTATGACATACACTAAAGAGAATTACTACTGAGATCTTGGTAGTGGAAGGGTTGAAATGATCTCAGATTAATTTCATGTCAGAGAAGTGAATGTTCACATAATATATTAAAGGACAGAATGGATTATTTTATGTAAAAGATTCCAAATGCATAGAAAATGAGTAAGCCCTCCTTTTCGATGATGTCGGGGAAAAAATGGTGATTGTGTGCTACAGGGATCTTTGGTTATAGTCTACCAAATTCATTTATTGTGAGCATTAGTCCCTGAAAATCTGCTATTAGTGTTGGAAAACTGACAAAGGATATTTTTGTAAAATTCTTTACAGGGATGCTAGTTGGGAAACAGAAGATGCCTTTGTTGACCTTCTTTTTCAGTACAGTCGCTGTGATGCAAAGAACTGTGTCTGTCCCAATGGCAGAGAGTATAAGGAAACATCTGGGTATAAAACACTAAAATTCTCTTGTTTTTAGTGTTGTATTATACATTGAAAATTCTACTTTGATTTAAAACTTTCATTGAAAATAGTGCAGTCAAGAGCCATTGGATTAGTCTATTAGCAATCAATGACAGTACCTAAGCAACTGGACACCTACCTCCCATAACCTATCTATAACCCTAAATAGTTATCAGTTGACTGTTATTGGGGTAGGGGAGGGGTAGGTGGCCAGTTGCTCAGATACCAACATTGCTCCATGTAAAGCTAAAGCAGTGGATTTTTGGGGAACCTTTTGTATTTTACATTATATCAGTATTCCAAGCTCAAGGTATTTCAAACATACCATTTGGCACCTTAAAAAAAACAGAAAACAACCTTCAGAGATGAAATTTAGTCAACAGAGGAAAAAAAAAATGATGGAACTATGGGAACACTTTGTGTAATATTGTATGGTTGAAAAATGGCTGAGCACACTACAAACCTTTGAAGTAAGCAATGTGGTTGTTTGATGTTAAAGGTTCATCAGTTTACTTCAACTTAAGATCAGTAACATGCAATGTTAGAGCCTGCTTCTTTTCCACAAAACACAGGTCACCAATTGGGCAACTTTCACCGTAAATTTAGTTGCCAAAATTGTTTTAAACTTGTGGTTGCCATGGAAATGTTTTTTGCTTGGAGGGCTCAATACATTTACAGTATTGCTGCTCTAATTTCAGAAAATGGCGCCTGCGTTTGTGTGACACCTGTGGCCAAACTGGCACCCATCTGAAGTGTCAACGCTGGAAGAAATCCCCCGGAGAATGGCATTGTCATGTATGTGGACATAGTGAGCCTCAATTGAGTACGCGGCAAAGACAAATAGGGGATCATTCCATGAACTATTTAAGCCATGACGATAATGATGATGATGCATGGGAATCACCAACAGAAGACTGTGAAGTCAATGTGTGTTCAGTGTCAGATGACGAACCTCCTCTTGCTGAGATCAGAAATGAGTTAAACTGCAGAAGAGAGACACCTTTACCTGAAGATACTGTTGTGAAGAAGCCTAACATGGGATCATCTCCTATGAGGAAACGTCTCAGAATTTCCCTTCAAAGATCAGATGATGAAGACGAAACAATTGAACAAAAAGGAGAACGTACAATAGAACTTCAAGAAACTCCTGACTTTAGTGGCCTTCACCTTGGTGACAGTTTTGCTTCAACATCATCGATGACATCTAGTTTTCTTCTTACTCTCTCTGGTCTTATCACAGGGTCAGCGAGGGAAAATCTTCAAAATGAATTTGAACTAATTGGTAAAGAATCTATAGAATCTGATTGTTCATCAGATGCAAGTGTTGAGTTTGTTAAGGCAGTGAAAACAGATAAGGAACCTTTTGACAGTGAAGCTAATGTCGACAGATCAGCACCAGTTCTCCCTAACACAAGATCTGCACAATGTGGTAAGGTGCCGAGAAGAGCATGTTTCCGAGAAGTAAAACAGGATTTGTCCTCAACAACACCAAAAGCAGTTATGGATTTTGTGGAAGCAGAATCTTGCATCATTTCTGTGAGGACTGAAGGAAGAGAGTCCACATCAGTTGTGAATTTTTCAGTTGCAGAGAACAAGGAGGATAGTGATGAAGATTCCTGTTGCATCACTAAAGTAGTGAGAAAGTTGTGTCCTTTTGGAAATGACAAATGTGGGCTGAAATGTGACCTTGATTGCTGTAATTCTGTAGTGCGCCACATTTATCAGTCTCCATCACCATCAGCAGTGTCAATGGGTTCATATGTGCACAAAGACTTACAAAGTAAGACATTTGATAGTTCCAGTACTTGTGGTAGTACAAGTCATGTCAAAGGGAACAAAGGCAAACCTGTAGATAAAAACAAACTCTTTGATACAACAACCACGGAGGCAGTTGAGGAAGACAGGGCTAGTTTTATCTCTGTCGGCACCAATACCTTGCCTTTCAAACCATGTGTGAAGAAAGATTCTCTTCACAAGGTAGCCCCAGATGCTGCAACTACTCAAAGGAAAAGAATTAAATTGAGCACCAAGAAGTCTAGCAAGCGTCTGAAAAGATTTGCTGCTGTCCAGGATGAAAAAGTAGCTTTGAGTCACAAATGCTAACACAGACATCTAAAACAATTTACTAGTAGTAATTTTATTGTATATTCAGAGGAGTTTGTGTGGTAATGGTGGCACATTTGAGAATGAAGTCCCTGTTGCATTTCCTTTTTTAACCCTTAACTCCCATGAGTGACTAAGACAGAATTTCTCCTAACAATATCAATAGAATATCAAGCAGACTTGTGATGAGAATAAAGAAAAATATCAATTAGGGGATTATTAGGTGATCCTATTCCAAATTCTCTGAACTAACATCATAAGAATTCTACCACAGACAGTGAGGAGAATGACTTGTTAGATCTCATGAGTAAATGGGTTTACATTTTCACACCTAGAAATGACCAATTTTTAAGCAGAAAGGGGACTAGAAGAAAGACAAATATCAACTCTGGGGTATTGCTTGATTTAAAACCAAATTCTCAGAGCTAAAATCAGCTCAGATGTAGGACAGATAGTAGGGAGAATTGATAATTGAGATCTTCAGAGAGATATGGTGAACAGTTGATTTGATCAGATGATAGGACAAACACAAGGTTCCTGTGTCTTCAAACAAATTGGATCCTTGTGAGAAGTCGGAGGTCCAAATCACTCGCCAAGTTCAATAGGAGGAACATTGCTCTGGGTAGAATTAAACACCCTTTACACCCTAACATCAGTATGCATATTCTCCTCACTGTTCTCTCTACATTTCCGAAGGTGCTGACAAGAAGAATTTGTTTAACAATCGAAGCTTCTCTGGTTGGTGATCATTTTCTTTATTCTCTTCATCTTAACGGATGATTGAGCAGTATTACTGTAAGGAGAAATTAGATGCTAGTCACTCTTACAGTTTAAACTTTAAAGACCAAGACAGAATTTCTCCTTACAATAGAGAATTTGTTTAACAATTGAAGCTTCTTTGGATGGTGATCATTTTCTTAATTCTCATGATCTTGATGGATGATTCACCAGTATTACTCTAAGGAGAAATTAGATGCTGGTCACTCTTCTGGTTTTAAAGCATCACCGGGAACTGTTGTAGGGACTTGTCTCACTGGGAGTGCCAATTTAAACTGGGATAATTTGTTCCCCTCAGATTATAGAAGAATTTTTAACTTACCAAGTACTGTAAAACAACTGTCTATGGAGTTATGTGTTTACTCCTCAACTAAAACTTCTCTTTTTCACTCTGTGTAGAATTCTTAATCAATAGTGGGGCCACTTTTATAGGGAGTTGCCATATGTGTTGTGATTAATGTTCACAGTTGTTGTACTTCATTTTACTCTGAAATAATTTTATTGGTTTTTATGTAAAATTAAAGAAGCAATGATCATACAAACAATTGTGCATTTGTTGGTAAGGCAATGGGTAATACTAAATTTCATAAGGCCAGCCAATCAACCCCTTCCCCCCCTCCCCCCAGAAATTAAAAACCCCACAATTTCTCCTTATGACATCCATGCATTATCCAGAAAACAGGAAATGAGAATACTCAAACCTATCAGGTAGAATTTGCTATCTTGATCTAGCACCAAATTCTCATAACTTCTTTACAAGGATATGTGTCTAACAATTGAGGCCAAATGTATCTCAACACAAAGTTCAATTTGGTTTACAAAATTTATTATGAAAAAAATAAATATGTACATAAATTACATTAATATTTACAACAAATGCAGAAACCTCCCTGAGTCAAATTGTTTAAATGTTATGTAAATCTCACACCAAAAATCTACTAAAAGGCCTTGCTTAGGGTCTGTCTGAAAGCAATGTGATCTGATTTATAATGTGGTTTCATATCTTTTTTTGATATTTTGCCAGAAAAGCGAAACTACTTGAACCGGTTCGCTTTAATCAAAAAAAAAATTGTTGAAAACACGAGAAATGAAAAAAAGAAAACCTGGTATACTACCAGGTAAACTGTGGTGTATTCACTAATCTAATCCGCTTAAAATCTCACACAAAACTCTCAAGCGATCAAAACATACAGAAGCATGAAGAGAATTTAGGATCGAAACTAACCAATCATGAAATGAAAAAGCTTCCTCAGAGGTCCGAGGTTTGATTGTTTTCTCTGCGGGAAGCTTTGTGTTTTTTACTTCAATGTTATTGGTTCGTGTATAAAAAAAAAAAAGATTGACATCGTTTGTTCTCAATAAACATGTTCATTGGTTCATTTTCCTTCATTTCGATCCGGTTCAAATAATCTCGCTGCTCTGAGCGCTTCACAGAGTAAGTTTGCTTTCATTCACGATTTGAGTTGTTGGGCTGTAATTATCACTGAGCTGGTTACCTCACAGTTATTTTGAATAGTAAGTGGTTCTAATAATTTCTTTTTAGTTTTTAATTGGAATTGCTGAGGCCTAAAGATATAGCTTACACTTAGACTGAATATTGCTTAGTAAATTATGTGCCTTTTGCTCACCTGCTTCTGTGATGTTATTGTATGAGAGGTATAACGTGCGTAGCTGACAGTTGTTGTTGTTGTTGATGGCTTCAGCCAAGTGCTGTGCTCCAGTGTCTGAGATTTTATTTAATGTGAGGTATAACGTGCGTAGCTGACAGTTGTTGTTGTTGATGGCTTCAGCCAAGTGCTGTGCTCCAATGTCTGAGATGTTATTTGATGTGAGGTCTAACGTGCGTAGCTGACAGTTGTTGTTGTTGATGGCTTCAGCTAAGTACTTTGCTGCTTCATCTGTCAGTTGATTCCATGTGAGGTTTAACCAGCTCAGTTGAGATTCCCTACATTTTAACAATTTACAAATCTCCAAACAACCTAATGGACCAATGTTATCGCTAGTCAAATCTAAATGTGAAATTTGTTGAAGATTAATTACATTTACTAGCGAAGAGCAATCAACAGCTGTGAGGTGACAACGAGTAATATTTACATAATTAAAGTTAATTTGTTGAAGTTTTCTCTGTGCTTCTGACTTCATTCTACTGTTTTCGTTGAAACATTTAATCAATGTCACTGCTAAATCTCGTTTGTCTCTAGTCGGCCAGCAGGTCACTTTCGTTTCCTTTTTATTCTCTGTGCACTGTACGTTATGGTATGCGTCTTCTTTTTCTTCAGTTTTCACAGGAAGAAGGTCTGTGATAATTTCGCGTGGTAGGTTTTTTTTATTCTTCATTAATCCTGCTACAAACTGAAAAACCAGCTGCCATTTGCCTTCTTTGATGTTCATCTGAACAAAGTTTCTTAATTCTGTTTCACTCATGTTGTTTGTCAGGTGCTTTGCAGCGAAAAACTCCTGCATTGTAAGATGAATAAAACAGAACTGTCCTTCGCTACTAAACGAGTCAACTTCACGGTCGGGTAAGCGGTGAAATAGAGCGCTGTCTTCCATTCCGCGTACTTCGTTTGCTCCAAAGATCAGCCTTCCTTCTTTAATTCCTTCAAATGCCAATTTTTCTAGTTTCTCCAATTTCTTTTCTTCTTCGCGGGGCAAATCATTTGATTCAAAGTCTTTGCGAGTGAAATGTTTATCGCGAAATTCTTCGG
This sequence comes from Pocillopora verrucosa, assembly GCF_036669915.1. Taxonomy (NCBI): domain Eukaryota; kingdom Metazoa; phylum Cnidaria; class Anthozoa; order Scleractinia; family Pocilloporidae; genus Pocillopora; species Pocillopora verrucosa. Next base: position 26,476,397 of record NC_089316.1, on the reverse strand, counting down.
TGTGTCTCAAGTAGAAAATTTTTACAGCTTTCTCGTATATGTCTGTTAAACTTGTTGGTAGGTTGAGACCTTTAGAAGCATGGAACTTTACCATCTTAAAAAGACTTGAGCAAATGATGAAGCAACTCGCAGGAATGTAACATAGAGATAAGATATTGATGTTGCTGGTGATGTGACGCTTTACTGTGTCGCCTGCTTCCTTGTCTTCTTCTGCAAATTTGGTTACGTATTCTTCGACTTGTTCGGATGAGAAGCCAAGGATCTCGAAGATTTTGTGAAAAGGAATACTTTCGATGCATGAAAGAGCTGTAGGTCTTGTAGTAGTTATAACGGCTGCTCCATTAAGAAGTTTTCCAGTCGTAAGTTTGGCATAAAGCGCGGAGAGGGGCATCTTCTCGTCTACTTTGTTTCTGAATTGAGGTTCATTATCTTTCTTGCTGATTTCTGAGTTAAATTTAAATTCGTCAAGTCCATCGAAAATAAGGAGAACTTTCTGCGGGTTTTCTAGGATGTAATTCCAGACTTGCTCATCTAGCTCATCCCTGGGTGAGTATGTGGAGCGGGTCATTAGCTCCCTAAGACTAAGGTCGGTTGCAGCGTTGAATAATCTGAATTTGACGAAAAAAGCAACATCACAGTGGATTTTGTCATCGGGTGTTTTATGGAATACTTTGTTAGACGCCCAGTCTCTGAGAATTTTTGTACAACTAAGAGTCTTTCCGATTCCGGGACGACCGACGATCAAAATGTTTTTGTTTTCGTGATTAAGAATGTCCTCTGGCCCTCTCGGTGTTTCGTTTTTCTCACCCGACCTGGCGTAGATTTGCAAGTTATTCCGTCTGTCTTCAGTAAAGTCATATTCAGCCATGTCAGGTACAACAACAAGGTTTGTGTAAATTTGATCCAGAGTCAAGTGTTTAGGTGGGTGTCCTTTGCCAGGAGGACTTGGAAAAAGCGACCGGAGTTGTGGAGGTTGATAAGTGTCGTCTATAATCATTTTCTTTGTATTGCGGATGAATTCCTGAAGCGGTGATTTTACGATTTGTTCAGGCCCGCTTGGCAGATGTGGGATGTTCGTATCATCGTCTTTACTTTCTTCTACCTGGTGAACTTCTTGTGGGATGTTTGTTCCATGTTCTCTTCTTTCTTCTAGCTGCTGAGGTTCATGTGCGATGTTTGTTACAAGTTGTGTTATTTCTTCTTGCTGCTGAGGTTCATGTGCGATGTTTGTTACAAGTTGTGTTATTTCTTCTTGCTGCTGAGGCTCATGTGCGATGGTTGTTACAAGTTGTGTTATTTCTTCTTGCTGCTGAGGCTCATGTGCGATGGTTGTTACAAGTTGTGTTCTTTCTTCTTGCTGCACAGGTTCATGTGTGATGTTTATTACAAGTTGTATTCTTTCTTCTTGCTGCTGAGATTCTTCCGGAGGATTTAGATGAGATGCTTGGAACTTTGAGTTTTGCATGAAATCCCTTTCTTTGCATGCCCTTAAAAAAATGTAGACGATTTCAATCAGAATGGCAACGACAAAAATTCCATTCACTACAAGGACAGCATCCATCCAGGAGGTTTTCTTTACCGCTCGTTGATTGTGACAGTCGTGTAAAGTAGAGTGTTGGGCGTTGTCAGATGAATTCCTCGGCTGAGTGGTTCCATCGGTTAAATAACAGTGAAACTTAGAGGAAAACTTTAAAGGATAAAGCAACTGAGTTTGTAGGATGATGAAAACAACTCCTAAAACAAGTCTTGTGGATAGTTGACAGCAATAAGCAATAAAAAGCTTGTATCCCGTTGATAATGCGTTCTCTTGGTTGCGCGACTGTCTCTCTGGATGGTTACGAATGCTTTGCGATAGTCGATTGACTGTTGGTTTTACTATTTGGGAGTAGATAACACATACAAATATAATAAGGGCGAAATTCATGATTACGAAGCCATAGACAGGCAAAGCGAATTTGTTGTACTGCTCCTGGTATTTATCGTAACATTTTCCCCGGACGAGGTTGATGTGTTCACTTTTCGCTCCACCACAGTGGAAATCAAGCCTGGGTTCGCTGTTTTCCATGTCGGCGAATATAACAAGGAAGATGACACCAATTACGATCCAAAAAACCACTACAACATAGTGAACTTTGCCGAAAGTTTTTGGTTCCAAATAATCTAACAGTTTTTCCACTGACATCTTGAGTGATTCTGTAGTTTCGTTTGAATACTAATTTTCCCCAATTTAAATGAATATTTTAAAAGATACAGAACTTTCTTTTGATTGGCTCTTTGAAAACCTTCAATTGTCAAAAAGGCAATGGCTCATGCAACATTTACTTGTTTTCATAAGAAACAGATATCAGACCACTAAATTAAGACGGATACAGATGCATTCTATTGCTGGAAGATGCGCTTGACCTCCATTCGCCCCCATTTGCTCATTTTCACACTGCACTTCACTTAATTTTCAGCTCTCAAACCTGGAGTGTTAATGTTTGTTTTTTAACCAGCTTGAAGCCTGGTAAATTCTAAGCTACCAAGTATCGCTATTTTTCTGTGGCATTTCAAAAGAGATTTGAATTTTTTACTTAGAAGCTAAAACACCTGGGTGTGATGCAGGTCAAAGACTTCTTTCTTTAACGCCAGTGGGAGACGTGATGAAAGAAACACATAGTCTGTAGACTCTGTAAGGTTGGATAACGTAATGTGAAGCAAGAATTTCCGCACTAAGCTAAAACTTTGAATCGTCAAATTCCCGCTTTGAAACGAGTCTACAGAACTGGTTCACACTTGCTTAGATTAGTAACAATAGGAACTCAAACTGTATTAAATTATTTTTGCTGTCTTATTTAGTTGTAGCTCCTCCAAAAAATTCCGTAGCATGTGAAGAGCATGCGGCGTCAAGTCCCTTTGGCTGGACGTCTTCTGTTGTTCAAGGGGTTAGGAGGGCATGATTGACTGATAGATTTGGCGCCAGATTGATGCTTAAAGGAGGATTAAAGAGCTTCAGCACAGATATCGTGACAATAGCCAAGAGTGCTAATGACGTCATGAAATTTCAGTTCCCCTCGTGACTCAGACAAACAACGTTCGATCCTTATTAAATGTGACAAATAATAATTAAACGAATGGAAGGTAGTTCGCTTCAATCTTTTGCGGTTTAGAAGGCTAAACAATGTTGTTAAAAAACCAAACCAAACAATTTCATGAGACTTTCGAAATGAACAACAAAGCACTTCATCATAATGCTTCCAATCAACTGAATCAACCTCTCACTGCGTTAGCCAAAACAAAAACTTTCATGTGGGTCCAAAGCAAGGTCAGTAAACAAATTAAACACGTCCACCTATGGAAGTTAGACAAGGCTGTCACAATTCGGGAACTTATCACAGCAGCTCAAACCTAAATAACTTCGGAATTTGAATTCATACAAAATAAAAACAAACGGCTGCGTTGCATAGGCCTCTGGGTACAATCATACTATAAACGAAAGATTAACTCATCCTGAATTGACTAACTAAATGACTAACTAATCATAAACTAACTAAATACTTCCTAACAGAAGGATCCAGGTACAACAAGTCTTTTGACCAGTCTCTTAGATCCTCAGTCAAATAAAAATCAAAGCTTTCAAAGCTTTTCAAAAAAAGAAAAAGCGTCCTGTTTCGAAGAAGCAGCAACAAAAGTAAACAAGCACCTCGTGCGCTAAATAGGATCATCACGGATCATTACGGTAAATCGAGAACGAGCCTCCATGCAGTAATCAGAGCCTTGTGATTGCGCAAAGATTCGTGGGATCCCCACGGGGCAAAAACTGCAAGTTGTGAGAAAGGTCAGCCTGGAGAAAGGTATTCTGTAACAAAGAATAACCAAGCAGCTGCTGGTACACTTTATGACACATACACGCCACTATAGCCGCATTCCACAAAATGGCGAGCAGTGCACCACCTTTTCGAATATTTCCCGTCGTTCATGAAATGAATTAAGCGAGAGGAATAAAAGAAGAGGCTGGTGCAATTTTCCTAGTTTCTGCCAAAGAAGATAAGACGTAGGGGATCAAAGAAGACATCTGATTTGAGTACTACGGTCACCACCTCGACTGGTCAAGATGATTTCGAAAATCCTTCTTATAAGGCGTTGCAACCTAGACCAATTTTAGATGCTTTGCTGGTAAGTCATAATTTTGCATCTATTAAAAATATTTTCGATTCTGTTTTTTTACAGTCATTTAAAGCTTAAGTTCTTACAGCATGTACTCTATAAATTATATTCGAGTGTTTCACATGTCAGGAAAAGATCAGGAAAAAAGTCATGGAATTTTATTTTGAGTCATGGGAAGTTGGCATGTTTGAAAAAAGTCGAGGAAAACTGATATCTGTAGCAACCAAGATATTTCTCATTTGACAGACTTTTTTTTCAGCTATATATAGGAAACTGTTTCGTTCATAAGTTGTGATGAATCACACACAATGACTGTGTTATTTTTTTTATTCCTCATTAGTTTCTTTTATATTGGGCTGAATCTTATATAATTAATACCTGCTGTTTTCCAACGAGGATTTTACGTGCATTTTGTAATTAAAAACAGATTTCCTATCATAGATAGGGAGCGTAAATTTCACAGCAGTTTAAATATTTACGGTGTTGTTATTTATTTTTAGGATGTTTCTGATGATGAAATCATAGCAGATGGTGAATTAAGTTCTGCTTTATCCACTGACCCATGCTCTCAGACAGACCTTGTGCCTGTTACCTCACAGACCTTGTGCCTGTTACCTCACAGTTTGCATACATGTGAGAGCTGTTGAACAGCAATGCTTTTCCCATCATTGGCAGCAAGATTTCTTTGTTCACTTTTCCGGATTTCAATACAGTTACAGAGAAATTGCTTGTAAGTGCCTGGGATATTTCTCATAAATATTAAGGATAACACCTAGGTAGAGGCACTTATTATTAATATTCCCAAATCTTGGCCAGCAAGCTGATCATTGTTTATAAGTTATTTTTGTAACACTGGTGTTGATCTTTTTTTGTACTGCTAGTACTGTAGTACAAAAAGAAATGACCACAATTTATGTACTACTAGTAAGTAGACCTTTCAACCTGAGTAAGACTCAAACCTGGGTAATATTAATACATCACTGTATACATGTAATATAAAATATCCTAATTACACACCTGTGGTTTTCATAATTATTTTTGATTTTGTTTAATATTTTATATAGAATGTTTAATGTTTATTTATATTTTGGGTTCTCTATACTGTAGTTTCTAGTGCATCTTGTACATGAACAAGGAGGTTAGACATTCTACGACTTGGCACAAATTGTTTGTGGTTTGTACCCTTGGGGCGCATCAAAAATGTCTGTTTTTTTATTGTTTAGCACAGTAGCTATGTAGATAACTCATAACTAGATATAATGTGGTACTTATGGTTATGCCAAACAAAATCAATCATTTACCTTACATATTTTTTATCCTCTACCATCAGGAAGCCGAATATGTGATTGTTGAAAGAGAACCCAAGAATAACATTTGGATCTATCATTGCAAATGTGTTGAAGGCACAAGGCAAACAGATTATTTGCAGTCACTGTCATCAACAGTCACAGGAGATAGTAAGTACAAGCATATAAACTGATATAAATAATTTATAAAAATGCTCCAATAAAATTGTTCATCCAAGTCACAGTTTAAATGTAGACAACAACTGTATCTCATGTGCACATTCATTAAGTGCCATTCATTTCTGTTTATACATTAGGAGGCAACTGCAGTTCCCATCCTCTTTCTTACAGCTTCTCTTTTTTATTGTTGCCAATTATTTCTCCAGCCTCCTTTAAGCACCCTCGTGTACTAGTCAAATATTTTTTCTATTGAATTCTAACAACCTGAGTTGTGAAATGAAAGGCTCCAACTACTACTAACAGGATTATATGCTGTCTTCATTTAGCTATTTTGTTTTGAATCTGACCCCTGTGTCTTTGACTGTGTCCCAGGCCCCTGTGCCATAATTTTCTTCTTTGCATTTCAGTATTAAATTGAGTAATAAATTATATCTAATAATAAGTATTGTTTATTAAATGTTTCTCACAGGTTTAACTGCAGCTAGTTCTGTTTATGGGAATTGCATCCATATTGAAGCCACTGAATAGTTGATAGAAAGCTTTGACAGGGAAAACAACATCACCCTTCACTTGCCAGAGACACATATTCTCATGATCACACTTACCAAGTAAGATGATGAATTTTTTGCTTTAGAAGGTTAAAATTTTGGAATTATTACTAACATTAATCTTGCTATCTTCAACATTTTTCTGGTTATTTTTTACTCATCCTAATGATTTTGGTATAAGTTAAATAATGTTAGAGCATAATTTGTGTATTTAAACAGCTAGGCCCCCTTCAGAGTACAGCTATTTATGAATCTTAGTTTAGTATATTCTTGGAGAAATGACAAGTGCATTGTTTGCTGTAAGTAGCTGTAAACATCATATTTTTCCATTTGTATCTGTTATTTAAGTAAAGACTATCTGAAATGATTGAAGCATTTCCACAATCTACTTACTTTTTGTTCTTGCTGTTTTTCTGTCTCAGGAGGAACATCATGACTTATTGCCTGTGAATAATTTTACCATTTTTATCCGTGGAAATAATAAACAGCATGGAGTAGTTGGCCTCCAGGATGCACTTATCACTTGCTTTATCTGTGATCACCAGTGTCACAACTGTGAGGATGTAACAGAAGTAGCAGAATCTGAGGAAACAATGGAACACAAAATGCCTGATTTTCTGGGCGATTTTTTTGCAGAGAGAAATTTTCAAGAGTCTACTGAATCAGTTGCAGCAGCCACCATTTGTAAAGAGGGGAAAATAAGATCAGTATCTTGTAAAAAAAATACCATTCCATCTATCAACAACACAGAAAAACGTATTCTATAATATATTTTAGCTTACAGTATTTTAGATTGTAAATAGTTGTGAGGACCACAAGTTTATTAGCCTTTGGCTATTAAGTGCCACCCTCTTTAAATAAAGGCTTTACTTACTTACTTACTAATTCTCCTCTCTGGAAGATGTTCTTTGTGGCAAAATGTCAACTACTGATTTGGTGCTGCTTACTCCCAACTTATCTCCCTCCTGCCCAAAGTGTTCATCACAGTGCATTAGTTAGACTACACAAGCTTTGTGCTTTTTGAAAAAGCAGACATGGTAATGTGAAGGTAAGAAACTCCTTGCATTAATTCCTTATCTCTTGAAGTGTTCAAGTAGTGTTCACTGTCATGAATGGGATAGAAATGGCTGAAAAATGAAAACCATACAAGCAAGGTTGTCCAGTTGATTGGATGATAGCTGTCAACAGCCTGGTGTGAGGGATCCATTAGGATGAAAACCCTCAGCTGACAGCAAGCCAAATGAATACAGGTGGACTGCTAAAACCAACACAAGGTTTTTGTATAACTCAAGCACAGGTATTTGTCAATCATGGATGGCAGCCAGAAATAAAACATTTTCTCCTCTTTGTTGCATAATTATTACCAACTTTTCATTGGTAATCCTATGTTTTAAATGCTAAAAAAAAAGCTTTTAAATTTGGAGGTGAAGTTAACAATGCATCAAAAAATAACAACATTCACCTTCCAGTTGTTGTCCATGGACCAAACTACTTGTCTGTGCTTAAGCTCCCTATTTACAATAATAATATAACTTACATTTATATATTATCCAAGCATAAATGTTCTGAATACAAAATGAAAAGGTTCATGCCTGTGGCTACTAACATGTCATGTATGAGTAATTTTATGTCATCTTATCATAAAATTTTTGTAATAAGCAAATAATGATTTCTGTATGTTTCATTTCAGTATTATATTATACTTGTGTTGAGGAAATCTGTGATGGAAAAGTGGAGTTTGATGGCTCAGAGCTCACTTTGTTAAACATGGGTTCCTACATTGTTTCTTATGAGGTGTTGAGGGATTTCATGTTTCATTTTCTTAAGGGGAGGTACATGTAACTTATTCTGTATCATAAATGAATTCTCTGTTGCAGTTTAAAAGTTGAAGTCTTACAGGCCTTCACACTTATTGCACATTACTTTGATGTTGTGTTGAGAATGGCATTATGAAAATTACATTATGTTGAATTTTTTTCAAGTAATCACATACCACCCAAAAGTTTACAATGAATTTGAAAATGACATTATTGTGACATCTGAATATCAAGTAATGTACTTAGTTCAATAAATTTAAATTTTTCTGGAACACACTCGGCAGATGCACTTACAAAAACAATTATTATTTACAACAATTATACTAAACAATCTAAGACTCATTTGTCTGCACATGATGGTTTACAATGAAAATCAGGTACCAGAAAAAAACAAATAATCAAAAAATTATTAGCTGAAGGTTCTGATTTGTTGTATCTCTGAAGTTTTTCCTGTGACATTAACTGAAAATCATTGTATCAAGAACAATGTAAAATTGTACATGTATGTCATCCAATTGTCTTTCAAAAAGCAATATTGAAATTATGTTCTCTTTTTTTAGGTGCATTCTATTTACATACTACAGTGTCTGGCAAGAGATCATGGCTGATGCAGATGTATTGGACTTCAAGAGATTGCTGCCATACCACCAATGGCATTTTGCTTGGTACAGTTTCCTGGACCTTCTTGACATAAACTATGAAGAGGGTTTTTGTTGTGCCATCTGTGGCAAAGATAACAGTTTGGACACTGTCATTTGTGATACTACAGCACTATCTTTCAGACAAGAGCCTTCTACTTCACTGAAGTCTAGTTATTCATCACTGAGTCCATCCACTGAACCACGAGAAACACAAAGATAAGTTTCTATTCTTCTGAATTTTTTTTCATATTTTATGCATCATTTATCCTATTATTTTGGTTCCCAGTATGATTCAAGGAGTTCTATTTTAGAGTGTGAGCATGATATAATATATTAATCTAGCTGTTGATGTGGAGACTATGACTTGATTCAGTTTGATTACTGATTAATATAATAATTTTAAATATTTTTAATCCTTCACCTTGGGCTGGCACCTTGTCGTGGTGGTGAAGCTTGTGTATCTCATTGACCCTGCAAAGACCTTGTAATAAGGTCTTCTTTTTCTGGATCAGTTGAGGGGTTGAGACCAGACTAAGACCAGCTCCAGTTCCTCCTACATTCCACTGGGATAGACTTTTAATGTGTCTAAATATCACCTGTTTTTATTTGCCTTATTTGAAGAGATCTGCATTTAGGCTAATTATTTAATAGTTTATGACATCAATAGGCATCGTGACAGGGTTTACCTTGCTGAAAAATATGGGTAATTGTGAAGAAGAGCTCCCCAAAAAACCTGTCGGCCGACTGTCGGTCAACTGTCGGCCGACAGGTTACCGACAGTCTACCGACAGCTAACCAACAGGTTACCGACAGGTTAGGAAAAAAGAAAAATTGTGTTAAAAACGAACAGTTAACGTGACATAACAATCCGTAATGGTGATGTATGACTCGACAGACTTCACCTACTTACCGATCGACGGCAAAGTTGAAAGTATGTAAAGAAACGTTTCTTCCAAAATGTTGTTATCAGATGCGTATAGGATATATCACTTGCGTAATTTACAACACACCAGACAATCTAAGAATCGCATTGGAAATTTAATCGAAAAACTCGGCCAAAAAACCATAAGCTACGTATCAATACAAACACTTTCGTTCAAATCGCCCAACAATGCAACGCTGCCTCTTATGGTATGTATCAATAATGTTTACCTTGTGCATCGTCCTCTATCTTGCAGGTTTGGGATGAATTGCTATTTCCAATTTCAAGTTTAATAAATGATACAACTGTGAATCTTTTTACTCGTTATGTTAAGTAATAAATTACTATACGCAACAATTCGATAATTAGACTTGGATGCGTGATGCGATAATTGATTTAGGCGCGCACCGCTAAAATCATGATTCTACGAGTGAAGTATCTTGTATATTTCACCACTCACAAAACGGCTCCTTTAGGAGCCACCAAATCTTGAAAGTCAATTGTCAACGTATTACACATGTTGGATGTTGTATCAAGCGAAAACCGAGAGAAAACATTAAGGTTTGTGTTAACGTTTCACGGACAAGCTACCGACAAGCTACCGACAGGTTACCGACACGTTACCAACAGTCGGCCGACTGTCGGTCCACTGTCGGCCGACAGGTAGCCTATATTTCGGGCAAAACCTGTCGGCCGTCTGTCGGCCAACTGTCGGCCGACAAACGGCCGACAGTCGGCCGACTGTCAGCCGACAGACGACCAACTGTCGGCCGACTGTCGGCCGACAGTTGACCGACAGTCGGCCGACAGGTTTTTTGGGGAGCTCTTCTTCACAATTACCAAAATATGTCAGATAGATGGTGGATCAAGTAGGCCGTGATGTTAGGAAAGTTACATTACAGACACAGTAATGACCTCTTTACACCTGGAGTTGCAGTGTTGTGCACCTGTCTCAGGTAGTTTTTTTTCCTGGTGCATTTCATTCTATGGATGTGATGTCTCTTTTCCAACACCTATTGCTGGATTTTTCAATGCACAAGGAAAAGCTTCCCTGGTGTGTGCACTTCTCCCCCAATTGGACTCCTTGGAAGCATTTTACCACAGACTCATTGGCAATGAACCAGTCAAGCAGTGTCCTGAACACATGCTTCTACTCCAGCAAACTTTTCCACTCCTGTTTGACATAGTTAGCATTGTGGAGGGAGATCAGCTTCCTGAGACCCTGACTGCATTAATTATTGACTTGTTGGAAAAAGTAAAGTCTCTGTTTGGCAGAAATGGATCAATATCAGATGCTGTGCAACTGGATGTACACCGCATAAATGATATAGAATACTATCCTTGCCTGCCTGTGGTAAGAAGTCATGGTGACTATTGCCTGGATGACACAACTCCAAACATCTGCACAAAGGGGAGTACTCGACACCCATCCTTACTTCCTGGAGTTTTCTTAGTGCACTGTAAACATGGTACAATAATGTCATGAATTTGTATTAATATTTGTATTAATTTCTATGACGAACAACATTGCTTCTGATATAAAAAATGTAAATTTCAGTTCACTCTGACCCCCAACTAGCTATTGTTACCCTTTGTATATTCCAGATTATCCTGACAAGCTCTGGGTTTACGCTCTGCCTGTGGTTTTAGTTATCAGGTTTAGGTTTTTCTCAACAAGTGTCATTTTCTTGAAAGACCAAAACTGTTTGTAATGCTTAGTTTCAAACGAATAACATCTGCAGCTGTCAAGTCAAAGAATTGCACAAATTAACTGACTTACCTGTTTTGTTTTGTTTTGTTTTGTTTGCTGTTTACTGACTTAATCGAAATTTTTCTCACAATTTATTGGCTAAATGGCATAATGACTTGTATAAATAAAGGTTGTTGATTTCTATTGACTAGTGATGTACCCCAGTTACACCCTCTCTTCAGCCTTCATTACATGTTCTTTCACAACATGCTTTCAGGCACTCAATGTACACGGTGTTGCTGTGATTATGTGTAAATTTATATCCTCTCTTTTGATTTCCATTTTAGGTGTAACTCATAGATTTCCTGCAATGCTCTGTAACAAATCTCCTAACATCCCATTTACAGTGTTTCAAATGCGTTTCTCACAAGGTAAGCTCAATTTAATGTGCTTGTGTATGTTGTGGCCTTTGATTGGATGCTGTTGTGCATGAAGAAAATTTCTTTTTATTACCTGGGCCCAGTTTAAAGGATGAATAACGCTATCCACTGGAAAATCACCATCCAGTGGATAGTGTTGTATGTTATCACAACACTTATAGGTAAATAGTGATTCATTTTGTGGATAGCATTGTGTTGCACTGCGGTTTGTCTTTTTCCTGTTGAATGATAATAAGGCGTTCTCCTTTTTGACAAGATGTTATGTAACCCTTTAACTCAGATTAAATTTGTTATTCTCCTTACTGTCAACCATACAATTCTTATCATGTCAATTCAGAGAATTTAGTATTGAATCAACTAATTATCCCCAAATTGATATTTTGCTCAATTCTCATCACTTATCTGGTTGATATTGTATTGATATTGTAAGGAGAAATTCTGTCTTGGTCACTCATGGGAGTTAAAGGGTTATGGAGGTTCAGTGTAAAAGGAAATGACAGGATGGGGGCTGGAAGAATAAAATAACATTTCAATATTCCAAAAAGAAAAAATTTCCAAATTTGAATGTGTCTGTTCTATCTTTCAAATAATGTTCACCAACCAAGTATCAAGCACGAAAACAAAATCAAAAAGTGAAATCTAATACAATTAAAATAGATGAACTGTGTTTTCAAGGGGTTTAAAAACAAAGACACAATTGTAATGCTGTAATCAATGCTATCTCCACTGCGGTTGGTTTAAACTTCACCAATAACTTTTTTTTTTTGATCAGGCAAACCCCTTGAGGAGGCTATAACACTGTTTTAAAAACAGCTCAACAGAATTGCCCATTACTCCTGCAAAAACAACCTCAAGTCTTAAAAGCCATCCAGAAGTACTGGTTATTAAAGAATATGCATTTTCCCTTAATGTTTTGTAAAATGTTCCTCTTTATTGGAGCAATTAGTGCTACAAAAGAAAACATAGTTAAACATGTCTATTTCATCAGGAAATGGCTGATCATTATACAGTTGAACCTGTATTAAGCTGCACCATATTAAACAGTTACCCTGTAATAAAGCAGTCACTTCTCAGTTTTTCTCTCCTTTATTACAGTAATTTTCACCTCTAGTTTTTCTCTCCTTTATTACTGTAATTTTCACCTCTATTAAGTGGTCATGGTCATCCTTGATTGAGTCCCAGCTTCCTGTTTTTATTGTTCTCTACTTGCATGTGTTGAACAATCACTTAAGCAGAACCTCTCAAATAAAACTAGGAATAGTACTTTGAGTGCAAAGGTGCTCAACATATTGCAAATTATCTAATTCTGTTGGGACAAATATCATGCACAAACATTACACAAGTCAATCAAAATTTGATTGAAGGGTTAAGGGGGCTATACAGAAATCTTTCTGTTGTCGTCAGTTATCATTACTTGACCATTTGATATTGTTATAAAGTCATGAGGAAAAGTGTCTTAACCCTTTGAACTTTCCACTCTCAAGATCTCATTAATAATTCTCCTTACTGTCTGCAGTACAATTCTTATGATGTGAGTTTGGAGAATTTGGTTTTGCATCAACTAATAATCTGCTAATTTGTATTTTTCTTTATTCTTATCACTTGTCTGTTTTATATTGTAAGGAGAAAGTCTCTTGGTCTTTAAAGGTTAAACTGTAAGAGTGACCAGCATCTAATTTCTCCTTACAGTAATACTGCTCAATCATCCAATAAGATCATGAGAATAAAGGAAATGATCACCAATCTGAGAAGCTTTGATTGTTAAACAAATTCTCCTTGTCAACACCTTAGGAAATGTATAGAGAGTTGTATGGAGAATATACTTACTGATGTAATGGTGTGAAGGGTGAACAATCTCTCTTTGTGGTCAACAGTTAAGATGCTATGATTTTCTTAGAGCAAGAGCATCTAAAGTATTCCCGAGCAATAATTTTTGATAATTGCAGGGTTTCTTTCATCTACGGCCTAATGATAAATTTAATTGTTAACTTGATAAGGGAAAGTTGGTTTTCTTTATTCTTATCATTTTTTAAACGTTATTTATTATTGCCAGTCAACAGTGACGTGTGTAGGCTGTGTTTCCAAGGACCTGATGAAGAAATTTTTGGAAAATTCTTAAAGGATATAAATACTGGTTTTTCAGTTCACCAGTATTGTATGGTAAGGAATGATTCCTTTACAAATTTAAAATTTTTTTGCATGTAGTTCAGCCCTTTTTTTCCTTTTAATCTCCTTAACCCCTAAGAGTGACCAGAATCTAAGTTCTCCTTACATTATCATCCCTGAATCACTCATCAAGGTCATGAGAATAAAAGAAATGATCACCAACTAAGGAAGCTCTTGATCATTAAACAAAATCTCCCTGTTAGCACCTAAGGAAATGTATAGAGAACAGTTTGGAGAATATGCATACTTATTAATGTCAGTGTGTAATGGTTTAAAAGGCAGTTGTGCCTCAGTAACACTTAGGATGTTGGGAACATGAGAATAGTTTGTAAATCACTCACCTCCAGCCAGTATTGAACAAACTTTTCTAGGCATGTGCTATCACACTTGTAAACTGATAGAAAGCCCTGTCTATTGCAAAGTGAATTGTTTCCTGTGCAGTTTCTTTCCTCAGGACTGACTCAGAGAGGAAAAGATGATGAAGAATTTGATGGATTTTTAATCAAGGACATAAAGAAGGAAATATCAAGGGCAAAGAGACTGGTTAGTGACTTAGATGAAATTTTAAATATGCCTTTAAGCCTGGATCTCACTTATGACAGAGTTGGGGTTGGATTGGTTATCAGAACCACGCAAGCATACGATCTAGAGAAAATCAAACCAATAGAATCAGAAAAAAATATAGATGTTGCTTACGGTACAACTTTGTTGCCCAAAATGTAGTGAAAACTGGATTGTTGGAGTGGGGAGTAGAAGACTGTTTTCAGCAGGATGGAAAACTGGAATTTCAATTGAATGTCATTTTCACTTCTGCTTGTAACTCCCATGATGTAGTTTTCCCTGAATCATAGGAGTCAGAGACAAGTGAAATTGGAAGAAAATGATATGATGTAGTAAAAATTGAAAATCGCAATTGTAAGGGGAGTTATAAACTGAACAGAATTAAAATCAGAAGAGGTAGGGCAGTTTCATTTTCTTCTGATTTGGCTTAACCCTTTCACTCCCAAGATCTAATTAGTAGTTCTCCAAAATCCAAAATGCTAAAAACAGTCCTGGTCACTTATTTGTCAGATACAGACACTCAAGTCTCCATCTTAGGCCACTAAACTTTCTTGTCAATAGCCTTGATGTTCAATAGAAGATACAGAATAACACACATCTAATGATTAATTTTTTTAGTTTCTCTCGTAATGCAGTTGTTTGACCCTTTAACTCCCAAGAGTGATCAAGATAGAATTTCTCCTTACAATATCAATAAAATATCAAGAAGAGAAGTAATGAGAATAACAAAAAACATCAATTAGGGGATTATTGGTTGATTCAAAACCAATTTTTTCAAATTCAAATGATAAGAATTGTAAGGAGTGAATTTATGAATTTTCGAATGTTTAAGTGAAAGGGGTCTGTCACTGGTGCAGCTGAAGTATTTGATATGAGCCTGTACCTGTGAGATTGACCACTGACCAGAAGAGCCTGCTGAGCTGCTTGTGATGAATTATCTTATATTTTCCAAGAACTATATTAATTGTCTTTATGGTATTGCTTAGTTTGGCTCATTTCTTTGCAGAGATGCAGTTTCTGCAGGAAGCTGGGTGCCTCTATTGGCTGTTGTGAGGGAGGATGCCGTGAAACTTTCCACTATAAATGTGGAAAAGAGAACGGAGCTCTGTTTCAGTTTTTTGATACCTTCAAGTGAGTTTATTTTCAGTTGTAATAACATTCTCTTGCTTTGCACTTGGGCCATAAATCCAAGCGGAAAATACTCGGTCCATGACTTACAATACAGAATTTTAATTGGGTTAGTAAAAGGTTTTTAACCCTTAAACTCCTAGAAGTGATTAACAAGTAACTTCTCTCTACAATATCCTTTTACTATCCACCAAACAGGTAATGAGAATACTCAAATGTATCAGGTTGAAGTTGTTCTCTTGATCTAACACCAAATTCGTGTAACTTATTCACATGGAAATAGAGGAGAGTGGAGAGAATTAACAATCAGATCTTGGGAGTTAAAGGGTTAAACATGTAATTGTTGCTTGTGATTTCAGTAAAATAGCTTAACTTTTTGAAAGAAACTCTGCATCAGAAAGGCCAAAATTCGATGAACACTGTCAGTGGCATTTAATGGATAAGTTAATGATATTAATAATGACTGTCTTTAAAGGTCGCCTCATCCATAGGAGATTTTGAGGCTAGTCCTGTCTGAAAAATCTAGGACTTGAAAAAAAAAAGTGAAAAACAACTTAAGACTTTTAAGAATAACTACACCAAGGTTAATCCTTTTAACTCCCAAGATCAAATTATTAATTCTCCCCTCAAGCTGCTACACATTTCCTTGTAAATTAGTAATGAGAACATGGTGTTAGATCAAGATGACAACTTCTACCTGATAAGTTTGAATATTCTCATTACCTGTTTGCTGGATAATGTAAGGATATTATTGGGAGAAGTTTCATGTTGATCACTTCTGAGAGTTAAAAGGTTAATAAAACAGAGCTACCAAAAAACTGCAAAGTCTCAGTTTCCTGACTTAAATTACACTAGAATTCTTAAGATAGCATTTTTGAGATGGCAAATAGTTTCACCGGTCCTGATTATTAATGGAATCTTGTTCCATTCAGTAAATAACATATTAAATGAGTGTGACTGGCCCTTACTGCCACAAGATCTAACACGATTTGTTTGATAACAGTGGACTAAGGAGCCAGAACTGAAAAGATAATTTTGATGATTGTTGTGATTGTTGATTACTAAATGTAGCATCAATAATAATATTTACCATATTTTGTCCCTTTGTGTTACACCACAGTTCTTTTTGTCGGCATCATCGCCCAACCCAGGATGTGGCATTAAAAAGAAACCAAACCTGTCCAATCTGTTTGTGTGAAATAGAACAGAAGAATAAGTCACCTGTTTATGATATTCCCCTTGTTACACCTTGCTGTAGAAGGACATGGTTTCACAACAAATGTCTTCAGGTACAGAAAAATCATTTTTTTCCAATTTTTTTTTCCAATTTATAATTTTCACAACTTATTGCCAAACTCCACATTTTTGTCAATTTTTTGTTGTTTTTTTTTTTTGCATATCATTGATTGACAAGGCCACCAAACAATAACTCTGATTTTCAAATGATCCTGGCAGAATTACTCATTAAAAAAAAATCTATCTGTATATGAATAACTGTAACTTGCTACAGAAGCTAGATGCCATGAAAGTTCAGATTGTCACCAAGGAAAAAACACAATCATATAAGTATTTAACCATTTTACCACCCTGGGATACATCTGCAACTTAAAACCTTTAAATTCAAATGGAGTAATAATATGCTAAGACTCCTTTTCTGGGAAACGTTTTGTTCAATTTATGATCATACTTATATAGGTTTCCTGTAGAAACATGCAAAGTCAAGTGGGTTGTATTACTTCCGCTGCCCAGTTTGCAATAATTTGGAAGAATTTCAAGAAGAAATGAAGCAAATGGGAATTTTCATACCTGATCAGTAAGTTTTAGTTAACCTGTTTATCAACCCTTTCACTCCCAAGATCTCATTAGTAATTCTCCAAAAAGACTGTCAAACAATTCATATGATTTTAGTGCTGAGAATTTGTGATTGGATCAACTAATAATCTCCTAATTGACATTTCTCTTTATTCTCATCACTTGTCTGCTTGATATTGTATGGATGGTGTGAGGAGAAATTCTGTCCTGGTCACTCATGGGAGTTAAAGGGTTATCTCTCATGGGTGACTGAGACAGAATGTTGGTTTATAACATCAATACAATATCAAGCAGACAAGAGATGAGAATAAAGAAAAATATTAATTTAAGGATCCTTAGTTGATCTAATACCAAATTCTTCAAGACAACACAACAGAATTGTATGACATACACTAAAGAGAATTACTACTGAGATCTTGGTAGTGGAAGGGTTGAAATGATCTCAGATTAATTTCATGTCAGAGAAGTGAATGTTCACATAATATATTAAAGGACAGAATGGATTATTTTATGTAAAAGATTCCAAATGCATAGAATACGAGTAATTCCTCCTTTTTGATGATGTTGGGGAAAAAATGGTGATTGTGTGCTACAGGGATCTTTGGTTATAGTCTACCAAATTCATTTATTGTGAGCATTAGTCCCTGAAAATCTGCTATTAGTGTTGGAAAACTGACAAAGGATATTTTTGTAAAATTCTTTACAGGGATGCTAGTTGGGAAACAGAAGATGCCTTTGTTGACCTTCTTTTTCAGTACAGTCGCTGTGATGCAAAGAACTGTGTCTGTCCCAATGGCAGAGAGTATAAGGAAACATCTGGGTATAAAACACTAAAATTCTCTTGTTTTTAGTGGTGTATTATACATTGAAAATTCTACTTTGATTTAAAACTTTCATTGAAAATAGTACAGTCAAGAGCCATTGGATTAGTCTATTAGCAATCAATGACAGTACCTAAGCAACTGCACACTTACCTCCCATAACCTATCTATAGCCCTAAATAGTTATCAGTTGACTGTTATTGGGGTAGGGGAGGGGTAGGTGGCCAGTTGCTCAGATACCAACATTGATCCATGTAAAGCTAAAGCAGTGGATTTTTGGGGAACCTTTTGTATTTTACATTATATCAGTATTCCAAGCTCAAGGTATTTCAAATGTACCATTTGGCACCTAAAAAAAACAGAAAACAACCTTCAGAGATGAAATTTAGTCAACAGAGGAAAAAAAAAATGATGGAACTATGGGAACACTTTGTGTAATATTGTATGGTTGAAAAATGGCTGAGCACACTACAAACCTTTGAAGTAAGCAATGTGGTTGTTTGATGTTAAAGGTTCATCAGTTTACTTCAACTTAAGATCAGTAACATGCAGTGTTAGAGCCTGCTTCTTTTCCACAAAACACAGGTCACCAATTGGGCAACTTTCACTATAAATTTAGTTGCCAAAATTGTTTTAAACTTGTGGTTGCCATGGAAATGTTTTTTGCTTGGAGGGCTCAATACATCTACAGTATTGCTGCTCTAATTTCAGAAAATGGCGCCTGCGTTTGTGTGACACCTGTGGCCAAACTGGCACCCATCTGAAGTGTCAACGCTGGAAGAAATCCCCCGGAGAATGGCATTGTCATGTATGTGGACATAGTGAGCATCAATTGAGTACGTGGCAAAGACAAATAGGGGATCATTCCATGAACTATTTAAGCCATGACAATGATGATGATGCATGGGAATCACCAACAGAAGACTGTGAAGTCAATGTGTGTTCAGTGTCAGATGATGAACCTCCTCTTGCTGAGATCAGAAATGAGTTAAACTGCAGAAGAGAGACACCTTTACCTGAAGATACTGTTGTGAAGAAGCCTAACATGGGATCATCTCCTATGAGGAAACGTCTCAGAATTTCCCTTCAAAGATCAGATGATGAAGACGAAACAATTGAACAAAAAGGAGAACGTACACTAGAACTTCAAGAAACTTCTGACTTTAGTGGCCTTCACCTTGGTGACAGTTCATCATCGATGACATCTAGTGTTCTTCTTACTCTCTCTGGTCTTATCACAGGGTCAGCGAGGGAAAATCTTCAAAATGAATTTGAACTAATTGGTAAAGAATCTATAGAATCTGATTGTTCATCAGATGCAAGTGTTGAGTTTGTTAAGGCAGTGAAAACAGATAAGGAACATTTTGACAGTGAAGCTAATGTCGACAGATCAGCACCAGTTCTCCCTAACACAAGATCTGCACAATGTGGTAAGGTGCCGAGAAGAGCATGTTTCCGAGAAGTAAAACAGGATTTGTCCTCAACAACATCAAAAGCAGTTATGGATTTTGTGGAATCAGAATCTTGCATCATTTCTGTGAGGACTGAAGGAAGAGAGTCCACATCAGTTGTGAATTTTTCAGTTGCAGAGAACAAGGAGGATAGTGATGAAGATTCCTGTTGCATCACTAAAGTAGTGAGAAAGTTGTGTCCTTTTGGAAATGACAAATGTGGGCTGAAATGTGACCTTGATTGCTGTAATTCTGTAGTGCACCACATTTATCAGTCTCCATCACCATCAGCCATGTCAATGGGTTCATATGTGCACAAAGACTTACAAAGTAAGACATTTGATAGTTCCAGTACTTGTGGTAGTACAAGTCATGTCAAAAGGAACAAAGGCAAACCTGTGGATAAAAACAAACTCTTTGATACAACAACCACAGAGGCAGTTGAGGAAGACAGGGCTAGTTTTATCTCTGTCGGCACCAATACCTTGCCTTTCAAACCATGTGTGAAGAAAGATTCTCTTCACAAGGTAGCCCCAGATGCTGCAACTACTCAAAGGAAAAGAATTAAATTGAGCACCAAGAAGTCTAGCAAGCGTCTGAAAAGATTTGCTGCTGTCCAGGATGAAAAAGTAGCTTTGAGTCACAAATGCTAACACAGACATCTAAAACAATTTACTAGTAGTAATTTTATTGTATAGTCAGAGGAGTTTGTGTGGTAATGGTGGCACATTTGAGAATGAAGTCCCTGTTGCATATTTTCCTTTTTAACCCTTAACTCCCATGAGTGACTAAGACAGAATTTCTCCTAACAATATCAATAGAATATCAAGCAGACTTGTGATGAGAATAAAGGAAAATATCAATTAGGGGATTATTAGGTGATCCTATTCCAAATTCTCTGAACTAACATCATAAGATTTCTACCACAGACAGTGAGGAGAATGACTTGTTAGATCTCACGAGTAAATGGGTTTACATTTTCACACCTAGAAGTGACTAATTTTTAAGCAGAAAGGGGACTAGAAGAAAGACAAATATCAACTCTGGGGTATTGCTTGATTTAAAACCAAATTCTCAGAGCTAAAATCAGCTCAGATGTAGGACAGATAGTAGGGAGAATTGATAATTGAGATCTTCAGAGAGATATGGTGAACAGTTGATTTGATCGGATGATAGGACAAACACAAGGTTCCTGGGTCTTCAAACAAATTGGATCCTTGTGAGAAGTCGGAGGTCCAAATCACTCGCCAAGTTCAATAGGAGGAACATTGCTCTGGGTAGAATTAAACACACCTTACACCCTAACATCAGTATGCATATTCTCCTTACTGTTCTCTATACATTTCTTAAGGTGCTAACAAGGAGAATTTGTTTAACAATTGAAGCTTCTTTGGTTGGTGATCATTTTCTTTATTCTCTTCATCTTAATGGATGATTTTGCAGTATTACTGTAAGGAGAAATTAGATGCTAGTCACTCTCACAGTTTAACCTTTAAAGACCAAGACAGAAATTCTCCTTACAATAGAGAATTTGTTTAACAATTGAAGCTTCTTTGGATGGTGATCATTTTCTTAATTCTCATGATCTTGATGGATGATTCACCAGTATTACTCTAAGGAGAAATTAGATGCTGGTCACTCTTTTGGTTTTAAAGCATCAATGGGAACTGTTGTAGGGACTTGTCTCTCTGGGAGTGCCAATTTAAACTGGGACTATTTTTCCCCTTGGATTATAGAAGAAATTTTAACTTACCAAGTACTGTAAAACAACTGTCTATGGAGTTATGTGTTTACTCCTCAACTAAAACTTCTCTTTTTCACTCTGTGTAGAATTTTCAATCAATAGTGGGGCCACTTTTATAGGGAGTTGCCATATGTGTCGTGATTTATGTTCACAGTTGTTGTACTTCATTTTACTCTGAAATATTTTTATTGGTTTTTATGTAAAATTAAAGAAGCAATGATCATACAAACAATTGTGCATTTGTTGGTAAGGCAATGGGTAATACTTAATTTCATAAGGCCAGCCAATCAACCCCTTCCCCCCCCTCCCCCCCCAGAAATTTTAAACCCTACAACTTCTCCTTATGACATCCAGGCATTATCCAGAAAACAGGAAATGAGAATACTCAAACTTATCAGGTAGAATTTGTTATCTTGATCTAACACCAAATTCTCATAACTTCTTTACAAGGATATGTGTCTAACAATTGAGGCCAAATGTATCTCAACACAAAGTTGAATTTGGTTTACAAAATTTATTATGAAAAAAATAAATATGTACATAAATTACATTAATATTTACAACAAATGCAGAAACCTCCCTGAGTCAAATTGTTTAAATGTTATGTAAATCTTACACCAAAAACCTACAAAAAGGCCTTGCTTAGGGCCTGTCTGAAAGCAATGTGATCTGATTTATAATGTGGTTTCATATCTTTTTTTGATATTTTGCCAGAAAAGCGAAACTATTTGAACCGGTTTGCTTTAATCAAAAAAAAATCTAATCCGCTTAAAATCTCACACAAAACTCTCAAGCGATCAAAACATACAGAAGCTTGAAGAGAATTTAGGATCGAAACTAACCAATCATGAAATGAAAAAGCTTCCTGAGAGGTCCGAGGTTTGATTGTTTTCTCTGCGGGAAGCTTTGTGTTTTTTACTTCAATGTTATTGGTTTGTTTTAAAAAAAAAAAAAAATTGACATCCTTTGTTCTCAATAAACATGTTCATTGGTTCATTTTTCTTCATTTCGATCCGGTTCAAATAATCTCGCTGCTCTGAGCGCTTCACAGAGTAAGTTTGCTTTCATTCAAGATTTGAGTTGTTGGGCTGTAATTATCACTGAGCTGGTTACCTCACAGTTATTTTGAATAGTAAGTGGTTCTAATAATTTCTTTTTAGTTTTTAATTGGAATTGCTGAGGCCTAAAAAATTATATCACACTCAGACTGACTATTGCTTAGTAAATTACATGCCTTTTGCCTACCTGCTTCTGTGATGTTATTTGAGAAGAGGTTTAACGTGCGTAGCTGACAGTTGTTGTCGTTGTTGATGGCTTCAGCCAAGTGCTGTGCTCCAATGTCTGAGATTTTATTGAATGAGAGGAATAACGTGCGTAGCTGACAGTTGTTGTTGTTGATGGCTTCAGCTAAATACTTTGCTGCTTCATCTGTCAATTGACTATCTATTCCATTTGAGGTTTAACCAGCTCAGTTGAGATCCCCTACATTTTAACAATTTACAAATCTCCAAACAACCTAATGGACCAATGTTATTGTCACTCAAATCTACATGTGAAATTGGTTGAACATTAATTAAATTTACTAACGAAGAGCAATCAACAGCTGTGAGGTGACAATAATTAAAATTTACAAAATTAAAGTTAATTTGTTGAAGTTTTCTCTGTGCTTCTGACTTCATTCTACTATTTTCGTTTAAACATTTCATTAATGTCACTGCTAAATATTGTTCGTCTGCAGTCGGCCAGCAGGTCACTTTCGTTTTCTCTTCATTCTCTGTCCACTGTACGTTGTAGTATGCGTTTTCTTTTTCTTCGGTTTTCACAGGGAGAAGGTCTGTGATAATTTCGCTTGGTAGGTTTTTTTTATTCTCCATTAATCCTGCTACAAACTGAAAAACCAGTTGCCATTTGCCTTCCTTAATGTTCATTTGAACGAAGGTTTTTAATTCTGTTTCACTCATGTTAGTTAGGTGCTTCGCAGCGAAAAACTCCTGCATTGTGAGATGAATAAAACAGAACTGTCCTTCGCTACTAAACGAGTCAACTTCACGGTCGGGTAAGCGGTGAAATAGAGCGCTGTCCTCCATTCCGCGTACTTCGTTTGCTCCAAAGATCAGCCTTCCTTCTTTAATTCCTTCAAATGCCAATTTTTCTAGTTTCTCCAATTTTTTTTCTTCTTCGCGGGGCAATTCATCTGATTCAAAGTCTTCGTCAGTGAAATGTTCATTGCGAAATTCTTCGTTGTGTCTCAAGTAGAAAATTTTCACGGCTCTCTTGTATATGCCTGTTAAACTTGTTGGTAGGTCGAGACCTCTAGAAGCATGGAACTTCACCATTTTAAAGAGACTTGAGCAAATGATGAAGCAACTCGCAGGAATGTAACATAGAGATAAGATATTGACGTTGCTGGTGATGTGCCGCCTTACCGTGTCGCCTGCTTCCTTGTCTTCTTCAGCAAATCTGGTTACGTATTCTTCGACTTGTTCGGATGAGAAGCCAAGGATTTCGAACATTTTGTCAAAAGGAATACTTTTGATGCATGAAAGAGCTGTAGGTCTTGTAGTAGTTAGAACGGCTGCTCCATTAAGAAGTTTTCCAGTCGTTAGTTTGGCATAAAGCGCGGAGAGGGGCATCTTCTCGTCTACTTTGTTTCTGAATTGAGGTTCATTATCTTTTTTGCTGATTTCTGATTTAAATTTAAATTCATCAATTCCATCAAAAATAAGGAGAACTTTCTGCGGGTTTTCTAGGATGTAATTCCAGACTTGCTCATCCAGCTCATCCCTGGATGAGTATGTGGAGCGGGTAAGTAGCTCTCTAAGACTAAGTTCGGTTGCAGCGTTGAATAATCTGAACTTGACGAAAAAAGCAGCATCAAAGTGGATTTTGTCATCGGGTGTCTTTTGGAATACTTTGTTAGATGCCCAGTCTCTGAGAATTTTTGTACAACAAAGAGTCTTTCCGATTCCAGGACGACCGACGATCAAAATGTTTTTGTTTTCGTGATTTAGAATGTCCTCTGGCCCTCTCAGTGTTTCGTTTTTCTCACCCGACCTGGCGTAGATTTGCAAGTTCTTCCGTCTGTCTTCAGTGAAGTCATATTCAGCCATGTTAGGTACAACAACAAGGTTTGTGTAAATCTGATCCAGAGTCAAATGTTTAGGTGGGTGTCCTTTGCCAGGAGGACCTGGAAAAAGCGACCGGAGTTGTGGAGGTTGATAAGTGTCGTCCATGATCATTTTCTTTGTATTCCGGATAAATTCCTGAAGCGGTGATTTTACGAGTGGTTCAAGTTGTGTTCTTTCTTCTTGCTGCTTAGATTCTTCGGGAGGATTTAGGTGAGATGCTTGAAACTTTGAGTTTTGCATGAAATCCCCTTCTTTGCATGCCCTAAAAAAAATGTAGCCAATTTCAATCAGAATGCCAACGACAAAAATTAAATTCACTACAAGGACAGCGTCCATCCAGGAGGTTTTCTTTACCGCTCGTCGATTATAACAGTCGTGTGAAGTAGAGTGTTGGGCGTTGTCAGATGAATTCCCCGGCTGAGTGGTTCCATCGGTGGTTAAATAACAGTGAAACTTTGAAGAAAACTTCAAAGGATAAAGCAACTGAGTTTGTAGGATGATGAAAACAACTCCTAAAACAAGTCTTGTGGATAGTTGACAGCAGTAGGCGATAAAAAGCTTCTTTCCCGTTGATAATGCGCTCTCTTGATCGTGCGACTGTCTCTCTGGATCACCGTTGCGAATGCTTCGCGACAGTCGATTGACTGTAGGTCTTACCATTCGGGAGTAGATAACACATACAAATATAATAAGGACAAAATTCATGATTACGAAGCCATAGACAGGCAGAGCGAATTTGTTGTATTGCTCCTGGTATTTCCCGTAACATTCTCCCTGCACGAGGTCGATGTTTTGACTTTTCGCTGCGCCACAGCGGAAATCAAACCTGGGTTCGCCGTTTTCCATGTCGGCGAATATAGCAAGGAAGATGACACCAATCAGGATCCAGAAAACCACGGCCACATATTGAATTTTGCCGAAAGTTTTTGGCGCCAAATGATCTAATAGTTTATCCACAGGCATTTCTAGTTTTTCTGTGACTTTCGTTTGAAGACTGATTTCTCCGAATTAATGAATTGCTATTTTGATCATATTATATTTAATGAGATACAGAACTTTCGTTTGATTGGCTCTTTGAAAACTTTCAATTGTCAAAAGGGCGATGGCTTATGCAAGGTTTACTTGTTTACATAAGAAACAGATATCAGACCACTAAATTAAGACGGATACAGATATGTGTTATTTCAGAAGATGCGCTTGACCTCCATTCATCCATTCGCCCCCATGTGCTCTTTTTCACTCTCTTACACTGTGAACTTCAATTAATTTTCAGCGCGGTTTTTTTGCAGCTTAAAGACTGCGAAATTCTAAGCTACCAAGTATCGCCATCTTTTTTTTGTGGTATTTACTTCAAAAGAGTTTTTGTATTTCTTACTTAGAAGCTTAAACACCTGGGTGTGATGCAGGTCAGAGACTTCTTTCTTTAACGCCAGTGGGAGACGTGATGAAAGAAAAAATTAGTCTGTTGACTCTCTAAGATTAGATAACGTAATGATGAGGCAAGAATTTCCGCCTCAAGCTAAACTTTAAATCGTCAAATTTTCGCTTTAAAACGAGTCTGCAAAACTAGTTCACACTGGCTATCACCTGCTTAGATTGGTAACAATAGAAACTAAAACTCTAAAAAATTATTTTTGCCGTCTTATTTCGTTGTAGCTCTTCACTTCGCGTTGCCAAAAATTCCATGGCATGTGAAGAGCACGCGGCGCCAAATTCCTTTGGCTTGACGTCATCAGTTGTTCAAGAGGTTAGGAGGGCACTGTAATTAACTGATAGATTTGGCGCCAGATTGATTCTTGGCGGGAGGATTAAAGAGCTTCAGGACAAATATCGTGACAATAGCGAAGAGTGCTAATGACGTCATGAAATTTCAGTTCCCCTTCGTGACTCAGACAAACAACGTTCGATTCTTGTTGCGTGTGATAAATAATAAGTAAACGAATGGAGGGCATTTCGCTTCAATTTTTTTGCGGTTTAGATGGCTAAACAATGTTGTTAGAAAACTAAACCAAACAATTTCACGAGACTTTCGAAATGAACAACAAAGCACTTGATCATAATGCTTCCAATCAACTGAATCAACCTCTGACTGCGTTAGCCAAAACAAAAACTTTCATGTGGATCCAAAGCAAGGTCAGTAGACAAATTAAACACGTCCACTTATGGAAGGTAGACAAGGCTGTCACAATTCGGAAACTCATCACAACAGCTCAAAGCGAAATAACTTCGGAATTTGAATTTATACAAAAGAGGTGCACAACAAAAACAAACGACTGCGTTGCATCAAGGTTGGAAATTAGCCTTTAGGTACATTCTAATTATAAACGAAAGATGAAATCAGAATAGTAAAGAACTAACAAAATGACTTACTAATCATAAACTAATTAAATACTTCCTAACAGAAGGATCCATTTTCGTGAACGGGAGGTATTCTGTATGACAGATCACTCTGCTCATAACCACGAAAATAACCACCAGCTGCTGGTACACTTCATGACACATACACGTCCGTGTAGCCGCATTCCCCAAAATGGCGGATAACAGCACACCACCTTTTCCCGCCGTTCACGAAAATGAATTAAGCGAGAGGAATTAAAGAAGAGGCCGGTGAAATTTTTCCTTGTTAGTGCCAAAGAAGGTTAGACGTAGGGGATCATAGAAGACATCTGATTTGAGTACTACGGTCACCACCTCGACTGATCAAGATGATTTCGAAAATCCTTCTCATCAGGCGTTGCAACCTAGACCAATTTTAGATGCTTTGCTGGTAAGTCTTAATTTTTCATCTATTAAAAATATTTTCGATTCTGTTTTTTTACTGTCGAAGCCGAAATGGGCAAAAGTGTCTTCAGTGACAACAAGATTCATATCAATGAGTCGTTAACCACCTATAGGAAGAGATTGTTTGGGAAAATTAATACATTCAAACAACAGCGTAATCACAAATTTTTATGGACTGCCAACGGAAAGATCCTCCTAAGAGACTGAGACCTCACGCATTGTAAGCTTCTCTACCCAAAAGGAACTCGAAGATTATTTGGATGAGATTAATAACAGATGAGTATTTTTTTTTCCAACATCTGATTATTCATATTTATTTATATTTCTTCACTTTATAAATCTCCAATGAATGAATTACAATTAATTCCTTGCAGATTTTGCCATTTCTACAACCTCAATGATGGAGAGTTTAATATTGCAAATGGCTTAAGGTCAGTTCATTTCAATCAGTTAATAGATACTGACCTGTTCAATTTGATATCCAACCCTGATAAATCTGATGAAACTGATCCTGACTTAATGCTTACTATTCCCATGTCAAATTACTACTCCATTTCTCAGATAAATAATGCTATTGCCAAAGCTGGGCCAAAAGCCATTTCAATGTTTCACTGTAATATGAGAAGCTTACAAAAAAATTTAGCTTTGCTTGAAGATTTTCTTTATTCCCTTGATAAAAGACCAGAAATTCTTGCTATTACTGAAACCAGATTAAATGCAAACTCTGTTTGTAATGTGGATCTTTTAAATTATGAACTTTATCTTACTGATTCACCTACTTCAGCTGGTGGGTCAGCTATCTACATCATTAAGACTCTTAACCCTTTTTACTCCCAGATCAAATTTGTAATTCTCTTAAATATCAACCATACAATTCCTATAATGTTAGTTCAGAGCAGTAAGTATTGAATCAACTTATTATCTCCAAATTGATATCTTTCTTTATTCTTATCACTTATCTGGTTGACATTGTATTGATATTGTAAGGAGAAATTCTGTCTTGGTCCCTCATGGGAGTTTAAGGGTTAAATCTACATGTACCCAGACTTGATATAAAATTTAATATGCAACTAGTCAAATTGTGCTGGGTTGAAATTGATCCATGTAATGGCAAGGCACCTATATTAATTGGATCCATTTATAAACACCCTGGTGCTAATATAGAAGAATTTATTAAACATCTTGATGATCTAATTATAAAATTACAGAATAGATACCAACTATACATTCTGGGAGACATGAATATAGATTTTTTAAAATATAACCATCATACACAAACTGAAGAGTACCTAGATATGCTACACTCTAACAACATCTCACCAATAATAACTAAGCCTAGCAGAATTACTAATTATACAGCAACTTTGATAGATCATATATATACCAACAACACTAACCAAATGATATCTGGAATTGCTACAATAGATATCTGGGATCATCTACCAACCTTTTGTATTGTTGATATACCAGTACAAAAACAAAAATTTAAGAGATATTGTAGAGACTACAGGCAATTTGATTCAGAACTTTACCTACAGGATATCAAAGCAATTGACTGGAATAGTATTTACATTGAAAGCAATGACTGTAATGAAATTGCAACCAAGTCCATAAGTACTCTTCAGCTTATTGTTCATAAACATGCACCAAGGAAACAAATATCCCAAAGTAAACAGAAGTAGTTTAGTAAGCCTTGGATAACTAATGGTATACTCAAATGTATCAAAACTAAGCAAAGCATGTATAGAACACACTTTCTCTCAAATAACCCCCCCAAAAAGCAGAATATAAAAAATATGCTAATAAACTTAACCACTTAAAGACTGTTAACCATGATATTCTGCTCTCTAAATTATATATTTATGGAATCCATGGAGCCCCTTTTAAATGGTTTAAGAGCTACTTATGCAATTGCACTCAATTTGTAAAGATTGATGAAATTGAATCCAGTATGGAAACTATTACATGTGGAGTTTCCCAGGGTTCAATGCTCAGGCCATTGTTATTCTTGCTTTATATTAATGATTTACCAAACTCCTCTGAGAAGCTTTCTTTTAGAATATTTGCAGATGATACTAATATTTTCTTTACTGGTAGTAATCCAAACGAGGTTGAATTTACAATGAATAAAGAGATTAAATTAGTTTTAAAATATTGTTCTATTAATAAGTTATCTGTAAATTTTAAGAAAACTAATTATATGCTAATAACAGCATCAAAGAAAAAAATACATTTAAATATCCACAATATTTATTGCAAAAGCTATATTAAGTATCTAGGTATATACCTTGATGAGCATCTACAGAGGGAATCCCAAATTCAACATGTAAATAATAAATTAGCAAAGAATGTAGGTATAATTAATAAGCTAAGACACTATCTTGATTTTCATATGCTCAAACATTTATATTATACCCTTATTTATCCATACTTAAACTATGGTCTTGCCAGCTGAGGTGCGGCTTACAAAACTAGATTAAATAAAATCTGCACTAAGCAGAGTAGATGTAAACAAAGCATGTTCTTTGCTTATGGCAGAGAACATGTCAACTCTTATTATATTCTTCTTGGAATCTTGAAACTTGAAAATATTTACAGACTAAAAGTATCACTTTTTACATATAAACTTAAGAATGACAAAAGTAACACACTAGCTGTACTACTGAATATTCTCACACCTGCATCAGAGATTCACTCATATAATACCAGGTATGTTTCAAATCAAAACTTCTTTAAGCCATCAGTACACACTAATTATGGTATGTCTGCATTTAAAGTCTTTGCAATAAAAATCTGAGAGTCTTTACCACCTGAATTTAAATGTTTTCCATGCATGCTATTCAAAAAGTGGTATAAAAGATTCTTATTGAGTACTCAAAACTGACCATAGTTTAACTGTTAGCTATATAAGATAATGCTTCACAAAATACAGTTTTCCTTTTATTCTAACTTGTATTTAAGTATGTCTTTCTTCTCTTACAATAACAATATTGTCTTAAATGTAACTATTAATTTAAATTATACTTAACATGCGGCCAACCCCAACTCATATCTACACATGACAGTGACCAACTCGAAAGCTCATTGGCTACTTTGGTCACTGTACATGATTAAATATTCTTTCTTCTAGTTAATTTCTGTTTGTATTTTTTCTATATCATTGTAAATCATGTTATGTTAAGTTATTTTTTCTGTAAACAGTGTGAAATAATAAACTTGAAAACTTGAACTTGAAACTTTACAGTCATTTTAGGCTTAAGTTCTTTTAGCATGTACTCTATAAATTATATTTGGGTGTGACACATGTCAGGAAAAGATCAGGAAAGAAGTCATGGAATTTTATTTTGAGCCATGGGAAGTTGGCATGTTTAAAAAAAGTCAAGGAAAACTGATGTCTGTAGTAACCAAGATATTTCCCATTTGATACACTTTTTTTTTTTCACAGATACATAGGAAACTGTTCACTGTTCATGAGTTGTGATGAATCTCACACAATGACAGTATTCATTTTTTTATTCCTCATTATTTTCTTTTATATCGGGCTGAAGCTAATATAATGAATACCTCCTCTTTTCCAACGAGGATTTTACATGCATTTTTTAATTAAAAATAGATCTCTTACCATACATAGGAGTGTAAATTTCACAGCAGTTTAAATATTTACAGTGTTATTATTTATTTCTAGAATGTTTCTGATGATGAAATCATAGCAGATGGTGAATTAAGTTTTGCTTGATCCACTGACCCATGCTCTCAGACAGACCTTGTGCCTGTTACCTCACAGTTTACTTGTGAGAGCTGTTGAACAGCAATGCTTTTCCCATCATTGGCAGCAATTTTTCTTTGTTCACTTTTCCAGATTTCGATGCAGTTACAAAGAAATTGCTTGTAAGTGCCTGGGATATTTTTCATAAATATTAAGGATAAGGCCTAGGTAGAGGCACTTATTATGAATATTCCCAAATCTTGGCAAGCTGGCTGATCATTGTTTATAAGTTATTTTTGTAGCTCTAGTGTTGATCTTTTTGTGTACTGCTAGTGCTGTAGTACAAAAAGAAATGACCACAATTTATGTACTACTAGTAAGTAGACCTTTCCACCTAAACAAGACTCAAACCTGGGTAGTATTAATACATCACTGTATACATGCAATATAAAATATCCTAATTGCACACCTTTGGTATTCATAATTATTTTTTATTCATAATCATTACTAACATTAATCTTACTTTCATCAACATTTTTCTGGTTATTTTTCACTCATCCTAATGATTTTGGTTGAAGTTAAATAATTTTAGAGCATAATTTGTGTATTTAAACAGGAAGGCCCCCTTCAGAGTACAGCTATTTATGAATCTTAGTTTATTATATTCTTGGAGAAATGACAAGTGCATTATTTGCTGTAAGTAGCTGTAAACATCATATTTTTCCATTTGTATCTGTTATTTAAGTAAAGACTATCTGAAATGATTGTAGCATTTCCACAGTCTACTTACTTTTTGTTCTTGCTGTTTTTCTATCTCAGGAGGAACATCATGACTTATTGCCTTTGAATGGGAATAATTTTACCATTTTTGTACATGGAAATAAACAGCATGGAGTAGTTGGCCTCCAAGGTGCACTTATCACTTGCTTTATCTGTGATCACCAGCATCACAACTGTGAGCATGTAACAAAAGTAGCAGAATCTGAGGAAACAATGGAACACAGAATGCGGGATTTTCTTGTCTATTTTTTTGCAGAGAGAATTTTCAAGAGTCTACTGAATCAGTTGCTGTGGCTACCACTCATAAAGAGTGGAAAATAAGATCAGTATCTTGTTTGAAAAAATACCATTCCATCTATCAACAACACAAAAAAGTATTCTCCTCTGGAAGAGGTTCTTTGTGGCAAAATGTCAACTACTGATTTGGTGCTGCTAACTCCCAACTTGTCTCCCTCCTGTCCAAAGTGTTCATCACAGTGCATTAGTCAGACTACACAAGCTTTGTGCTTTTTGAAAAAGCAGACATGGTAATGTGAAGGTAAGAAACTCCTTGCATTAATTCCTTATCTCTTGAAGGGTTCAAGTAGTGTTCACTGTCATGAATGGGATAGAAATGGCTGAAAAATGAAAACCATACAAGCAAGGTTGTCCAGTTGATTGGATGATAGCTGTCAACAGCCTGGTGTGAGGGATCCATTAGGATGAAAACCCTCAGCTGACAGCAAGCCAAATGAATACAGGTGGACTGCTAAAACCAACACAAGGTTTTTGTATAACTCAAGCACAGGTATTTGTCAATCATGGATGGCAGCCAGAAATAAAACATGTTCTCCTCTTTGTTATATAATTATCACTGACTTTTCATTCCTAATCTTATATTTTAAATTCTAAAACTAGAGCTTTTAAATTTGGAGGTGAAGTTAACAATGCATCAAAAATAACAACATTCACCTTCCAGTTGTTGTCTACAGACCAAACTACTTGTCTGTGCTTAAGCTCCCTATTTACAATAATAATATAACTTACATTTATATATTATCCAAGCATAAATGTTCTGAATACAAAATGAAAAGGTTCATGCCTGTGGCTACTAACATGTCATGTATGAGTAATTTTATGTCATCTTATCATAAAATTTTTGTAATAAGCAAATAATGATTTCTGTATGTTTCATTTCAGTATTATATTATACTTGTGTTGAGGAAATCTGTGATGGAAAAGTGGAGTTTGATGGCTCAGAGCTCACTTTGTTAAACATGGGTTCCTACATTGTTTCTTATGAGGTGTTGAGGGATTTCATGTTTCATTTTCTTAAGGGGAGGTACATGTAACTTATTCTGTATCATAAATGAATTCTCTGTTGCAGTTTAAAAGTTGAAGTCTTACAGGCCTTCACACTTATTGCACATTACTTTGATGTTGTGTTGAGAATGGCATTATGAAAATTACATTATGTTGAATTTTTTTCAAGTAATCACATACCACCCAAAAGTTTACAATGAATTTGAAAATGACATTATTGTGACATCTGAATATCAAGTAATGTACTTAGTTCAATAAATTTAAATTTTTCTGGAACACACTCGGCAGATGCACTTACAAAAACAGTTATTATTTACAACAATTATACTAAACAATCTAAGACTCATTTGTCTGCACATGATGGTTTACAATGAAAATCAGGTACCAGAAAAAAACAAATAATCAAAAAATTATTAGCTGAAGGTTCTGATTTGTTGTATCTCTGAAGTTTTGCCTGTGACATTAACTGAAAATCATTGTATCAAGAACAATGTAAAATTGTACATGTATGTCATCCAATTGTCTTTCAAAAAGCAATATTGAAATTATGTTCTCTTTTTTTAGGTGCATTCTATTTACATACTACAGTGTCTGGCAAGAGATCATGGCTGATGCAGATGTATTGGACTTCAAGAGATTGCTGCCATACCACCAATGGCATTTTGCTTGGTACAGTTTCCTGGACCTTCTTGACATAAACTATGAAGAGGGTTTTTGTTGTGCCATCTGTGGCAAAGATAACAGTTTGGACACTGTCATTTGTGATACTACAGCACTATCTTTCAGACAAGAGCCTTCTACTTCACTGAAGTCTAGTTATTCATCACTGAGTCCATCCACTGAACCACGAGAAACACAAAGATAAGTTTCTATTCTTCTGAATTTTTTTTCATATTTTATGCATCATTTATCCTATTATTTTGGTTCCCAGTATGATTCAAGGAGTTCTATTTTAGAGTGTGAGCATGATATAATATATTAATCTAGCTGTTGATGTGGAGACTATGACTTGATTCAGTTTGATTACTGATTAATATAATAATTTTAAATATTTTTAATCCTTCACCTTGGGCTGGCACCTTGTCGTGGTGGTGAAGCTTGTGTGTCTCATTGACCCTGCAAAGACCTTGTAATAAGGTCTTCTTTTTCTGGATCAGTTGAGGGGTTGAGACCAGACTAAGACCAGCTCCAGTTCCTCCTACATTCCACTGGGATAGACTTTTAATGTGTCTAAATATCACCTGTTTTTATTTGCCTTATTTGAAGAGATCTGCATTTAGGCTAATTATTTAATAGTTTATGACATCAATAGGCATCGTGACAGGGTTTACCTTGCTGAAAAATATGTCAGGTAGATGGTGGATCAAGTAGGCCGTGATGTTAGGAAAGTTACATTACAGACACAGTAATGACCTCTTTACACCTGGAGTTGCAGTGTTGTGCACCTGTCTCAGGTAGTTTTTTTTCCTGGTGCATTTCATTCTATGGATGTGATGTCTCTTTTCCAACACCTATTGCTGGATTTTTCAATGCACAAGGAAAAGCTTCCCTGGTGTGTGCACTTCTCCCCCAATTGGACTCCTTGGAAGCATTTTACCACAGACTCATTGGCAATGAACCAGTCAAGCAGTGTCCTGAACACATGCTTCTACTCCAGCAAACTTTTCCACTCCTGTTTGACATAGTTAGCATTGTGGAGGGAGATCAGCTTCCTGAGACCTTGACTGCATTAATTATTGACTTGTTGGAAAAAGTAAAGTCTCTGTTTGGCAGAAATGGATCAATATCAGATGCTGTGCAACTGGATGTACACCGCATAAATGATATAGAATACTATCCTTGCCTGCCTGTGGTAAGAAGTCATGGTGACTATTGCCTGGATGACACAACTCCAAACATCTGCACAAAGGGGAGTACTCGACACCCATCCTTACTTCCTGGAGTTTTCTTAGTGCACTGTAAACATGGTACAATAATGTCATGAATTTGTATTAATATTTGTATTAATTTCTATGACGAACAACATTGCTTCTGATATAAAAAATGTAAATTTCAGTTCACTCTGACCCCCAACTAGCTATTGTTACCCTTTGTATATTCCAGATTATCCTGACAAGCTCTGGGTTTACGCTCTGCCTGTGGTTTTAGTTATCAGGTTTAGGTTTTTCTCAACAAGTGTCATTTTCTTGAAAGACCAAAACTGTTTGTAATGCTTAGTTTCAAACGAATAACATCTGCAGCTGTCAAGTCAAAGAATTGCACAAATTAACTGACTTACCTGTTTTGTTTTGTTTTGTTTTGTTTGCTGTTTACTGACTTAATCGAAATTTTTCTCACAATTTATTGGCTAAATGGCATAATGACTTGTATAAATAAAGGTTGTTGATTTCTATTGACTAGTGATGTACCCCAGTTACACCCTCTCTTCAGCCTTCATTACATGTTCTTTCACAACATGCTTTCAGGCACTCAATGTACACGGTGTTGCTGTGATTATGTGTAAATTTATATCCTCTCTTTTGATTTCCATTTTAGGTGTAACTCATGGATTTCCTGCAATGCTCTGTAACAAATCTCCTAACATCCCATTTACAGTGTTTCAAATGCGTTTCTCACAAGGTAAGCTTAATTTAATGTGCTTGTGTATGTTGTGGCCTTTGATTGGATGCTGTTGTGCATGAAGAAAATTTCTTTTTATTACCTGGGCCCAGTTTAAAGGATGAATAACACTATCCACTGGAAAAATCACCATCCAGTGGATAGTGTTGTATGTTATCACAACACTTATAGGTGAATAGTGATTCATTCTGTGGATAGCATTGTTTTGCACTGCAGTTTGTCTTTTTCCTGTTGAATGATAATAAGGCGCTCTCCTTTTTAACAAGATGTTATGTAACCCTTTAACTCACAGATCAAATTTGTTATTCTCCTTACTGTCAACCATACAATTCTTATCATGTTAATTCAGAGAATTTAGTATTAAATCAACTAATTATCCCCAAATTGATATTTTACTCAATTCTCATCACTAATCTGGTTGATATTGTATTGATATTGTAAGGAGAAATTCTGTCTTGGTCACTCATGGGAGTTAAAGGGTTATGGAGGTTCAGTGTAAAAGGAAATGACAGGATGGGGACTGGAAGAATAAAATAACATTTCAATATTCCAAAAAGAAAATATTTCCAAACTTGAATGTGTCTGTTCTATCTTTCGAATAATGTTCACCAACCAAGTGTCAAACACAAAAGCAAAATAAAAAAGTGGAATTTAATACAATTAAAATAGAGAACCTTTATTTTCAAGGGGTTTAAGAACAAAGAGACAATTGTAATGCTGTAATCAATGCTGTCTCCACTTCCTTTGGTGTAAACGTCACCAATAACTTTTTTTTTTGATGAGGCAAACCCCTTGAGGAGGCTATAACACAGTTTTAAAAAACAGCTCAACAGAATTGCCCATTACTCCTGCAAAAACAACCTCAAGTCTTAAAAGCCATCCAGAAGTACTGGTTATTAACCCTTTAACTCCCAGATCAAATTGGTAATTCTCCTTAATCTCAACCATACAGTTCTTATAATGTTAGTTCAGAGAATTTAGTGTTGGATCAAATAATTGTTCTCAAATTGATATTTTTCTTTATTCTCATCACTTATGTGGTTGATATTGTATTGATATTGTAAGGAGAAATTCTGTCTTGGTTACTCATGGGAGTTAAAGAAGATGCATTTTCCTCTAATGTTTTTTAAAATGTTCCTCTTTATTGGAGCAATTAGTGCTACAAAAGAAAACATAGTTAAGCACATCTATTTCATCATGAAATGGGTGATCATTATACAGTTGAACCTGTATTAAGCTGCACCATATTAAACAGTTACCCCGTAATAAAGCGGTCACTTCTCAGTTTTTCTCTCCTTTATTACTGTAATTTTCACCTCTATTAAGTGGTCATGGTCATCCTTGATTGAGTCCCAGCTTCCTGTTTTTATTGTTTTCTACTTGCATGTGTTGAAAAATCACTTAAGCAGAACCTCTCAAATAAAACTAGGAATAGTACTTTGAGTTCAAAGGTGCTCAACATATTGCAAATCATCTAATTCTGTTGGGACAAATATTATGCAAAAACATTACACAAGTCAATCAAAATTTGATCGAAGGGTTAAGGGGGCTATACAGAAATCTTTCTGTTGTAATCAGTTATCATTACTTGACCATTTGATATTGTTATAAAGTCACGAGGAAAAGTGTCAACCCTTTGAACTTTCCACTCTCAAGATCTCATTAATAATTCTCCTTACTGTCAGCAGTACAATTCTTATGATGTGAGTTTGGAGAATTTGGTTTTGGATCAACTACTAATTTGCAAATTTATATTTTTCCTTATTCTCATCACTTGTCTGTTTTATATTGTATTGATATTGTAAGGAGAAATTCTGTCTTGGTCTTTAAAGGTTAAACTGTAAGAGTGACCAGCATCTAATTTCTCCTTACAGTAATACTGCTGAATCAATCATAAAGATCATGAGAATAAAGGAAATGATCACCAACCTAAGAAGCTTTGATTGTTAAACAAATTCTCCTTGTCAGCACCTTAAGAAATGTATAGAGAGTTGTATGGAGAATATACTTACTGATGTAATGGTGTGAAGGGTGAACAATCTCTTTGTGGTCAACAGTTGAGATGCTATGATTTTCTTAGAGCAAGAGCATCTAAAATATTTCTGAGCAATAATTTTTGATAATTGCAGGGTTTCTTTCATCTACGGCCTAATGATAAATTCAATTGTTAACTTGATAAGGGAAAGTTGGTTTTCTTTATTCTTATCATTTTTTAAACGTTATTTATTATTGCCAGTCAACAGTGACATGTGTAGGCTGTGTTTCCAAGGACCTGATGAAGAAATTTTTGGAAAATTCTTAAAGGATATAGATACTGGTTTTTCAGTTCACCAGTATCGTATGGTAAGGAATGATTCCTTTACAAATTTAAAATTTTTTTGCATGTAGTTCAGCCCTCTGTCCCTTTTAATCTCCTTAACCTCTAAGAGTGGCTAGAATCTAAGTTCTCCTTACATTATCATCCCTGAATCACTCATCAAAGTCATGAGAATAAAAGAAATGATCACCAACTAAAGAAGCTCTTGATTGTTAAACAAATTCTCCTTGTCAGCACCTAAGGAAATGTATAGAGAACAGTATGGAGAATATGCATACTGATTAATGTCAGTGTGTAATGGTTTCAAAGGCAGTTGTGCCTCAGTAACACTTAGGATGTTGGGAACATGAGAATAATTTGTAAATCACTCACCTCCAGCCAGTAATGAACAAACTTTTCTAGGCATGTGTTATCACACTGGTAAACTGATAGAAAGCCCTGTCTATTGCATAATGAATTGTTTCCTGTGCAGTTTCTTTCCTCAGGACTGGCTCAGAGAGGAAAAGATGATGAAGAACTTGATGGATTTTTAATCAAGGACATAAAGAAGGAAATATCAAGGGCAAAGAGACTGGTTAGTGACTTAGATGAAATTTTAAATATGCCTTTAAGCCTGGATCTCACTTATGACAGAGTTGGGGTTGGATTTGTTATCAGAACCATACAAGCATACAATCTAGAGAAAATCAAACCAATGGAATTGGGAAAAAAATATAGATGTTGCTTACGGTACAACTTTGTTGCCTACAGTTAAGTGAAAACTGGATTGTTGGAGTGGTGAGTAGAAGACTGTTTTTGGCAGGATGGAAAACTGGAATTTTGATTGAATGTCTGTTTGCTTCTGCTTGTAACTCCCATGATGTAGTTTTCCCTGAATAATAGGAGTCAGAGACAAGTGAAATTGGAAGAAAATGATATGATGTAGTAAAAATTGAAAATCGCAATTGTAAGTGGAGTTATAAAATGAACAGAATCAAAACCAGAAGAAGCAGGGCAGTTTCATTTTCTTCCAGTTTCACTTATGACTCTGATGCTTATGGTTCAGTGAAAACCCTCTAACAGTTCTAACTATGACTTGGATTCCAATTCTGTCGCCTGCAAAAACCAGCCTTTAGAAATCCAAAATTCCAAAAACAGTCCTGGTCACTTATTTGTCAGATACAGACACTCAAGTCTCCATCCTAAGCCACTGAACTGTTTTGTTGATAGCCTTGATTTTCAATTAAAGATACAGAATAACACACATCTAATGATAAATTTTTTGTAGTTTCTCTCATAATGCAGTTGTTGGTAATTGTGAAGAAGAGCTCCCCAAAAAACCTGTCGGCCAACAGTCGGCCGACAGACGGCCGACAGGTTTTGCCTGAAATATAGGCTACCTGTCGGCCGACAGTCGGCCGACTGTTGGTAATGTGTCGGTAACCTGTCGGTAGCTTGTCCGTGAAACGTTAACACAATATATACACAATATATACTGCGATGATCTTCATTTGCTTAAAATGTATTTTCCGCAGTACAAATATATGACTTTCATGTATTCTTATCACACAAACCTTAATGTTTTCTCTCGGTTTTCGCTTGAAAACGACATCCAACATGTTTAATACGTTGACAATTGACTTTCAAGATTTGGTGGCTCCTAAAGGAGTCGTTTTGTGAGTGGTGAAATATACAAGATATTTCACTCGTAAAATCGTGCTGCAAACTTCATTGGCAACAGCTGCCCCTCTCTCCTCATGTTGCTCATGACCGGGATGTAGCGCCAAAGTCTTTTGCGGCCTTTTTCAGCTCTGCTATCGCCACGAAGTCTCGTAGTACCAACTTTGCCGTCGATCGGTAAGTAGGTGAAGTCTGTCGAGTCATACATCACCATTACGGATTGTTATGTCATGTTAACTGTTCGTTTTTAACACAATTTTTTCTTTTTTCTTAACCTGTCGGTAGACTGTCCGCTGACTGTCGGTCGACTGTCAGCCGACAGTCGGCCGACAGACGGCCGACAGGTTTTTTGGGGAGCTCTTCTTCACAATTACCCAGTTGTTTGACCCTTTAACTCCCTAGAGTGATCAAGATAGAATTTCTCCTTACAATATCAATAAAATATCAAGAAGAGAAGTGATGAGAATAACGAAAAACATCAATTAGGGGATTATTGGTTGATTCAAAACCAATTTTTTCAAACTCAAATGATAAAAATTGCAAGGAGTGAATTTATGAATTTTTGAATGTTTAAGTGAAAGGGATGCGCAATGTTTTTCAGCTACTCACTGAACTTATTTCCATCTGTCACTGGTGCAGCTGAAGTATTTGATTTGAGCCTGTACCTGTGAGATTGACCACTGACAGGAAGAGCCTGCTGAGCTGCTTGTGATGAATTATCTTATATTTTCCAATGACTATTAATATTAATTGTCTTTATGGTATTGTTTAGTTTGGCTCATTTCTTTGCAGAGATGCAGTTTCTGCAGGAAGCTGGGTGCCTCTATTGGCTGTTGTGAGGGAGGATGTCGTGAAACTTTCCACTATAAATGTGGAAAAGAGAACGGAGCTCTGTTTCAGTTTTTTGATACCTTTAAGTGAGTTGATTTTCAGTGGTAATAACCTTCTTTTGCTTTGCACTTGAGCCATAAATCCAAGCGGAAAATACCCAGTCCATGACTTACAATACAGAATTTTAATTGGGTTAGTAAGGGGTTTTTAACCCTTAAACTCCTAGAAGTGATTAATAAGTAACTTCT
The DNA here is from genome assembly GCF_036669915.1 of Pocillopora verrucosa. Classification (NCBI taxonomy): domain Eukaryota; kingdom Metazoa; phylum Cnidaria; class Anthozoa; order Scleractinia; family Pocilloporidae; genus Pocillopora; species Pocillopora verrucosa. The sequence goes on along the minus strand of NC_089316.1, from coordinate 26,435,673 downwards.
CTCTACAATATCCTTTTACTATCCACCAAACAGGTAATGAGAATACTCAAATGTATCAGGTTGAAGTTGTTCTCTTGATCTAACACAAAATTCTTGTAACTTATTCACAAGGAAATAGAGGAGAGCAGAGAGAATTAACAATCAGATCTTGGGAATTGAAGGGTTAAACTTGTAATTGTTGCTTGTGATTTCAGTAAAATAGCTTAAGTTTTTTAAAGAAACTCTGCATCAGAAAGGCCAAAATTTGATGAACACTGTCAGTGGCATTTAATGGATATGTTAATGATATTAATATGAAAGGTCGCCTCATCCATAGGAGATTTTTAGGCTAGTCCTGTCTGAAAAATCTAGGACTCGAAAAAAAAAAGTGAAAAACAACTTAAGACTTTTAAGAATAACTACACCAAGGTTAATCCTCTAACTCCCAAGATCAAATTATTAATTCTCCCCTCAAGCTGCTGCACATTTCTTTGTAAATTAGTAAAGAGAACATGGTGTTAGATCAAGATAACAACTTCTACCTGATAAGTTTGAATATTCACATAACCTATTTGCTGGATAATGTAAGGATATTATTGGGAGAAGTTTCATGTTGATCACTTCTGAGAGTTAAAAGGTTAATAAAACAGAGCTACCAAAAAACTGCAAAGTCTCAGTTTCCTGACTTAAATTACACTAGAATTCTTAAGATAGCATTTTTGAGATGGCAAATAGTTTCACTGGTCCTGATTATTAATGGAATCTTGTTCCATTTAGTAAATAACAAATTAAATGAGTGTGACTGGCCCTTACTGCCACAAGATCTAACACGATTTGTTTGATAACAGTGGACTAAGGAGCCAGAACTGAAAAGATAATTTTGATGATTGTTGTGAATGTTGATTACTAAATGTAGCATCAATAATAATATTTACCATATTTTGTCCCTTTGTGTTACACCATCATCATCGCCCAACCCAGGATGTGGCATTAAAAAGAAACCAAACCTGTCCAATCTGTTTGTGTGAAATAGAACAGAAGAATAAGTTACCTGTTTATGATATTCCCCTTGTTACACCTTGCTGTAGAAGGACATGGTTTCACAACAAATGTCTTCAGGTACAGAAAAATCCTTTTTTTCCAATTTTTCTCCAATTTATAATTTTCACAACTTATTGCCAAACTCCACATTTTCGTCAATTTGTTGTTGTTTTTTTTTGCACATCATTGATTGACAAGGTGACCAAAGAATCACTCTGATTTTCAAATGATCCTGGCAGAATTACTCATTAGAAAAAAATCTATCTGTATATGAATAACTGTAACTTGCTACAGAAGCTAGATGCGATGAAAGTTCAGATTGTCACCAAGGAAAAAACACAATCATATAAGTATTTAACCATTTTACCACCCTGGGATACATCTGCAACTTAAAATCTTTAAATTCAAATGGAGTAATAATATGCTAAGACTGGGAAAGACTGGGACTGTGAAAACTTTTGGTTCATTTTATGATCACAATTATTATAGCTTTTCAATATTTTTCCTGTAGAAACACGCAAAGTCAAGTGGGTTGTATTACTTCCGTTGCCCAGTTTGCAATAATTTGGAAGAATTTCAAGAAGAAATGAAGCGAATGGGAATTTTCATACCTGATCAGTAAGTTTTAGTTAACCTGTTTATCAACCCTTTCACTCCCAAGATCTCATTTTCACTCTCCAAAAAGACTGTCAAACAATTCCTATGATTTTAGTGCTGAGAATTTGTGTTTGGATCAACTAATAATCTCCTAATTGACATTTCTCTTTATTCTCATCACTTGTCTGTTTGATATTGTATGGATGGTGTGAGGAGAAATTCTGTCCTGGTCACTCATGGGAGTTAAAGGGTTAACTCTCATGGGTGACTGAGACAGAATGTTGGTTTATAACATCAATACAATATCAAGCAGACAAGAGATGAGAATAAAGAAAAATATTAATTTAAGGATCATTAGTTGATCTCATACCAAATTCTTCAAGACAACATCAACAGAATTGTATGACATACACTAAAGAGAATTACTACTGAGATCTTGGTAGTGGAAGGGTTGAAATGATCTCAGATTAATTTCATGTCAAAGAAGTGAATGTTCACGTAATATATATTAAAGGACGGAATGGATTATTTTATGTAAAAGATTCCAAATGCATAGAAAATGAGTAAGCCCTCCTTTTTGATGATGTAGGGGAAAAAATGGTGATTGTGTGCTACAGGAATCTTTGGTTATAGTCTACCAAATTCATAGATTGTGGGTATTAGTCCCTGAAAATCTGCTATTAGTGTTAGAAAACTGACAAAGGATATTTTTGTAAAATTCTTTGCAGGGATGCTAGTTGGGAAACAGAAGATGCCTTTGTTGACCTTCTTTTTCAGTACAGTCGATCGCTGTGATGCAAAGAACTGTGTCTGTCCCAATGGCAGAGAGTATAAGGAAACATCTGGGTATAAAACACTAAAATTCTCTTGTTTTTAGTGGTGTATTATACATTGAAAATTCTACTTTGATTTAAAACTTTCATTGAAAATAGTGCAGTCAAGAGCCATTGGATTAGTCTATTAGCAATCAATGACAGTACCTAAGCAACTGGACACCTACCTCCCATAACCTATCTATAACCCTAAATAGTTATCAGTTGACTGTTATTGGGGTAGGGGAGGGGTAGGTGGCCAGTTGCTCAGATACCAACATTGATCCATGTAAAGCTAAAGCAGTGGATTTTTGGAAAACCTTTTGTATTTTACATTATATCAGTATTCCAAGCTCAAGGTATTTCAAACATACCATTTGGCACCGTAAAAAAAACAGAAAACAACCTTCAGAGATGAAATTTAGTCAACAGAGGAAAAAAAAAATGATGGAACTATGGGAACACTTTGTGTAATATTGTATGGTTGAAAAATGGCTGAGCACACTACAAACCTTTGAAGTAAGCAATGTGGTTGTTTGATGTTAAAGGTTCATCAGTTTACTTCAACTTAAGATCAGTAACATGCAATGTTAGAGCCTGCTTCTTTTCCACAAAACACAGGTCACCAATTGAGCAACTTTCACTGTAAATTTAGTTGCCAAAATTGTTTTAAACTTGTGGTTGCCATGGAAATGTTTTTTGCTTGGAGGGCTCAATACATCTACAGTATTGCTGCTCTAATTTCAGAAAATGGCGCTTGCGTTTATGTGACACCTGTGGCCAAACTGGCACCCATCTGAAGTGTCAACGCTGGAAGAAATCCCCCGGAGAATGGCATTGTCATGTATGTGGACATAGTGAGCCTCAATTGAGTACACGGCAAAGACAAATAGGGGATCATTCCATGAACTATTTAAGCCATGACGATGATGATGATGCATGGGAATCACCAACAGAAGACTGTGAAGTCAATGTGTGTTCAGTGTCAGATGATGAACCTCCTCTTGCTGAGATCAGAAATGAGTTAAACTGCAGAAGAGAGACACCTTTACCTGAAGATACTGTTGTGAAGAAGCCTAACATGGGATCATCTCCTATGAGGAAACGTCTCAGAATTTCCCTTCAAAGATCAGATGATGAAGATGAAACAATTGAACAAAAAGGAGAACGTACAATAGAACTTCAAGAAACTCCTGACTTTAGTGGCCTTCACCTTGGTGACAGTTCATCATCGATGACATCTAGTGTTCTTCTTACTCTCTCTGGTCTTATCACAGGGTCAGCGAGGGAAAATCTTCAAAATGAATTTGAACTAATTGGTAAAGAATCTATAGAATCTGATTGTTCATCAGATGCAAGTGTTGAGTTTGTTAAGGCAGTGAAAACAGATAAGGAACATTTTGACAGTGAAGCTAATGTCGACAGATCAGCACCAGTTCTCCCTAACACAAGATCTGCACAATGTGGTAAGGTGCCAAGAAGAGCATGTTTCCGAGAAGTAAAACAGGATTTGTCCTCAACAACATCAAAAGCAGTTATGGATTTTGTGGAAGCAGAATCTTGCATCATTTCTGTGAGGACTGAAGGAGGAGAGTCCACATCAGTTGTGAATTTTTCAGTTGCAGAGAACAAGGAGGATAGTGATGAAGATTCCTGTTGCATCACTAAAGTAGTGAGAAAGTTGTGTCCTTTTGGAAATGACAAATGTGGGCTGAAATGTGACCTTGATTGCTGTAATTCTGTAGTGCGCCACATTTATCAGTCTCCATCACCATCAGCAGTGTCAATGGGTTCATATGTGCACAAAGACTTACAAAGTAAGACATTTGATAGTTCCAGTACTTGTGGTAGTACAAGTCATGTCAAAGGGAACAAAGGCAAACCTGTAGATAAAAACAAACTCCTTGATACAACAACCACAGAGGCAGTTGAGGAAGACAGGGCTAGTTTTATCTCTGTCGGCACCAATACCTTGCCTTTCAAACCATGTGTGAAGAAAGATTCTCTTCACAAGGTAGCCCCAGATGCTGCAACTACTCAAAGGAAAAGAATTAAATTGAGCACCAAGAAGTCTAGCAAGCGTCTGAAAAGATTTGCTGCTGTCCAGGATGAAAAAGTAGCTTTGAGTCACAAATGCTAACACAGACATCTAAAACAATTTACTAGTAGTAATTTTATTGTATAGTCAGAGGAGTTTGTGTGGTAATGGTGGCACATTTGAGAATGAAGTCCCTGTTGCATTTCCTTTTTTACCCTTAACTCCCATGAGTGACTAAGACAGAATTTCTCCTAACAATATCAATAGAATATCAAGCAGACTTGTGATGAGAATAAAGAAAAATATCAATTAGGGGATTATAAGGTGATCATATTCCAAATTCTCTGAACTAACATCATAAGAATTCTACCACAGACAGTGAGGAGAATGACTTGTTAGGTCTCATGAGTAAATGGGTTTACATTTTCACACCTAGAAGTGACCAATTTTTAAGCAGAAAGGGGACTAGGAGAAAGACAAATATCAACTTTGGGGTATTGCTTGATGTAAAACCAAATTCTCAGAGCTAAAATCAGCTCAGATGTAGGACAGATAGTAGGGAGAATTGATAATTGAGATCTTCAGAGAGATATGGTGAACAGTTGATTTGATCGGATGATAGGACAAACACAAGGTTCCTGGGTCTTCAAACAAATTGGATCCTTGTGAGAAGTCGGAGGTCCAAATCACTAGCCAAGTTCAATAGGAGGAACATTGCTCTGGGTAGAATTAAACACCCTTTACACCCTAACATCAGTATGCATATTCTCCATACTGTTCTCTCTACATTTCCTAAGGTGCTGACAAGGAGAATTTGTTTAACAATTGAAGCTTCTTTGGTTGGTGATCATTTTCTTTATTCTCTTCATCTTAATGGATGATTGAGCAGTATAACTGTAAGGAGAAATTAGATGCTAGTCACTCTTACAGTTTAACCTTTAAAGACCAAGACAGAAATTCTCCTTACAATAGAGAATTTGTTTAAAAATTGAAGCTTTTTTGGATGGTGATCATTTTCTTAATTCTCATGATCTTGATGGATGATTCACCAGTATTACTCTAAGGAGAAATTAGATGCTGGTCACTCTTCTGGTTTTAAAGCATCAACGGGAACTGTTGTAGGGACTTGTCTCACTGGGAGTGCCAATTTAAACTGGGATAATTTGTTCCCCTCAGATTATAGAAGAATTTTTAACTTACCAAGTACTGTAAAACAACTGTCTATGGAGTTATGTGTTTACTCCTCAACTAAAACTTCTCTTTTTAACTCTGTGTAGAATTCTTAATCAATAGTGGGGCCACTTTTATAGGGAGTTGCCATATGTGTGGTGTTTAATGTTCACAGTTGTTGTACTTCATTTTACTCTGTAATATTTTTATTGGTTTTTATGTAAAATTAAAGAAGCAATGATCATACAAACAATTGTGCATTTGTTGATAAGGCAATGGGTAATACTAAATTTCATAAGGCCAGCCAATCAACCCCTTCCCCGCCCCTCCCCCCAGAAATTTTACACCCTACAACTTCTCCTTATGACATCCAGGCATTATCCAGAAAACAGGAAATGAGAATACTTAAACTTATCAGGTAGAATTTGTTATCTTGATCAAACACCAAATTCTCACAACTTCTTTACAAGGATATGTGTCTAACAATTGAGGCCAAATGTATCTCAACATAAAGTTGAATTTGGTTTACAAAATTTATTATGAAAAAAATAAATATGTACATAAATTACATTAATATTTACAACAAATGCAGAAACCTCCCTGAGTCAAATCGTTTAAATGTTATGTAAATCCTACACCAAAAACCTACAAAAAGGCCTTGCTTAGGGTCTGTCTGAAAGCAATGTGATTTGATTTATAATGTGGTTTCATATCTTTTTTTGATATTTTGCCAGAAAAGCGAAACTACTTGAACCGGTTCGCTTTAATCAAAAAAAAAATTATAGAAAACACGAGAAATGAAAAAAAGAAAACCTGGTATACTACCAGGTAAACTGTAGTGTATTCACTAATCTAATCCGCTTAAAATCTCACACAAAACTCTAAAGCGATCAAAACATACAGAAGCATGAAGAGAATTTAGGATCGAAACTAACCAATCATGAAATGATAAAGTTTCCTGAGAGGTCCGAGGTTTGATTGTTTTCTCTGCGGGAAGCTTTGTGTTTTTTACTTCAATGTTATTGGTTTGTTTTTCTAAAAAAAAAAGATTGATATCCTTTGTTCTCAATAAACTTGTTCATTGGTTCATTTTTCTTCATTTCGATCCGGTTCAAAAAATCTCGCTGCTCTGAGCGCTTCACAGAGTAAGTTTGCTTTCATTCACGATTTGAGTTGTTGGGCTGTAATTATCACTGAGCTGGTTACCTCACAGTTATTTTGAATAGTAAGTGGTTCTAATAATTTCTTTTTAGTTTTTAATTGGAATTGCTGAGGCCTAACGAAATAGCTCACACTTAGACTGACTATTGCTTAGTAGATTACTTGCCTTTTGCTCACCTGCTTTTGTGATGTTATTTCTGTAGAGGTATAACTTGCGTAGCTGACAGTTGTTGTTGTTGATGGCTTCAGCCAAGTGCTGTGCCCCAATGTCTGAGATTTTATTTCCTGAGAGGTCTAACATGCGTAGCTGACAGTTGTTGTTGATGGCTTCTGCTAAATACTTTGCTGCTTCATCTGTCAATTGATTCCATGAGAGGTTTAACCAGCTCAGTTGAGATTCTCTACATTTTAACAATTTACAAATTTCCAAACAACCTAATGGACCAATGTTATTGCCACTCAAATCTAAATATGAAATTTGTTGAACATTAATTACATTTACTAACGAAGAGCAATCAACAGCTGTAAGGTCACAATAATAAAAATTTACACAATTAAAGTTAATTTGTTGAAGTTTTCTCTGTGCTTCTGACTTCATTCTACTATTTTCGTTTAAACATTTCATTAATGTCACTGCTAAATACCGTTCGTCTTCAGTCGGCCAGCAGGTCACTTTCGTTTTCTCTTCATTCTCTGTCCACTGTACGTTGTAGAATTTGCCTTTTTCTTCAGTTTTCACAGGAAGAAGGTCCGTGATAATTTCGCTTGGTAGGTGAGTTTTATTCTCCATTAATCCTGCTACAAACTGAAAAACCAGCTGCCATTTGCCTTCGTTAATGTTCATTTGAACAAAGGTTTTTAATTCTGTTTCACTCATGTTAGTTAGGTGCTTCGCAGCGAAAAACTCCTGCATTGTGAGATGAATAAAACAGAACTGTCCTTCGCTACTAAACGAGTCAACTTCACGGTCGGGTAAGCGGTGAAATAGAGCGCTGTCCTCCATTCCGCGTACTTCGTTTGCTCCAAAGATCAGCCTTCCTTCTTTAATTCCTTCAAATGCCAATTTTTGTAGTTTCTCCAATTTTTTTTCTTCTTCGGGGGCCAATTCATCTGATTCAAAGTCTTTGCGAGTGAAACGTTTATCGCGAAATTCTTCGTTGTGTCTCAAGTAGAAAATTTTCACGGCTCTCTTGTATATGCCTGTTAAACTTGTTGGTAGGTTAAGACCTCTAGGAGTATAGAACTTCACCATTTTAAAGAGACTTGAGCAAATGATGAAGCAACTCGCAGGAATGTAACATAGAGATAAAATATTGATGTTGCTTTTGATGTGACGCTTTACTGTGTCGCCTGCTTCCTTGTCTTCTTCAGCAAATTTGGTAACGTATTCTTCGACTTGTTCGGATGAGAAGCCAAGGATCTCAAGAATTTTCTCAAAACGGATACTTTCGGTGCATGACAGAGCTGTAGGTCTTGTTGTAGTTAAAACTGCCGCCCCTTTGAGAAGTTTTCCGGTCGTTAGTTTGGCATAAAGCGCCGAGAGGGGCATCTTCTCGTCTACGCTGTTTTTGAATTGAGGTTTCTCATTTTCCGTGCCGATCTTTGAGTTATCTTTGAATTCATCAATTCCATCGAAAATAAGGAGAACTTTCTGAGGGTTTTCTAGGATGTAATTCCAGACTTCCTCATCCAGCTTGTTCCTGGGTGAGTATGTGGAGCGGGTCAGTAGCTCCCGAAGACTAAGGTCGGTTGCAGCGTTGAATAATCTGAATTTGACGAAGAAAGCAGCATCAAAGTGGATTTTGTCATCGGCTGTTTTATGGAATACTTTGTTAGATGCCCAGTCTCTGAGAATTTTTGTACAACAAAGTGTCTTTCCGATTCCGGGACGACCGACGATCAAAATGTTTTTGTTTTTGTGATTAAGAATGTCCTCTGGCCCTCTCAGTGTTTCGTTTTTAACACCCGACCTGGCGTAGATTTCCAAATTCTTCCGTCTGTCTTCAGTAAAGTCATAATCAGCCATGTTAGGTACAACAACAAGGTTAGTGTAAATCTGATCCAGAGTCAAATGTTTAGGTGGGTGTCCTTTGCCAGGAGGACTTGGAAAAAGCGACTGGAGTTGTGGGGGTTGATAAGTGTCGTCCATAATCATTTTCTTTGTATTCTGGATAAATTCCTGAAGCGGTGAATCTACGAGTTGTTCAGGCCCGCCGTGCAGATGTGGGATGTTCGTATCATGGTCTTCTTGTGAGATGTTTGTTTCTGTCCGTTCTTGCCGCTGAGGTTCATGTGGGTTGTTTGTTACAAGTTGTGTTCCTTCTTCTTGCTGCCGAGATTCTTCGGGAGGATTTAGATGAGATGCTTGAAACTTTGAGTTTTGCATGAAATCCCTTTCTTTGCATGCCTTAAAAAAAATGCAGACGATTTCAATCAGAAGACTAACGACGAAAATTCCATTTAACACAAGGACAAAGTCCATCCAGAAGGTTTTCTTTGCCGCTCGTTGATTGTGACAGTCGTGCAAAGTAGAGTGTTGGGCGTTGTTAGATGAATTCCTTGGCTGAGTGGTTCCATCGGTTAAGTAACAGTGAAACTTAGAGGAAAACTTTGAAGGATAAAGCAACTGAGTTTGTAGGATGATGAAAACAACTCCTAAAACAAGTTTTATGGATAGTTGACCGCAGTAAGCGATAAAAAGCTTCTTTCCCGTTGATAATGGGTCCTCTTGATCGCTCGACTGTCTCTCTGGATCACCATTACGAATGCTTCGCGACAGTCGATTGACTGTAGGTCTTACTATTTGGGAGTAGATAACACATACAAATATAATGAGGACGAAATTTATGATTACGAAGCCGTACACAGGCAAAGCGAATTTGTTGTACCGCTCCTGGTATTTCTCGTAACATTTTCCCCGGACGAAGTCGATGTTTTTACTTTTCGCTGCATCACAGCGGAAATCAAACCTTGGTTCGCTGTTTTCCATTTCGGCGAATATAACAAGGGGGATGACACCAATCAGGATCCAAAAAACCACTACTACATAGTGAATTTTGCCAAAAGTTTTTGGCTCCAAATAATCTAATAGTTTATCCAGAGACATTTTTAGTTTTTCTGTAACTTTCGTTTGAAGACTGATTTCTCCGAATTAATGAATTGCTATTTTGATCATATTATATTTAATGAGATACAGAACTTTCGTTTGATTGGCTCTTTGAAAACTTTCAATTGTCAAAAGGGCGATGGCTTATGCAAGGTTTACTTGTTTACATAAGAAACAGAAATCAGACCACTAAATTAAGACGGAGACAGATATGTGTTATTTCAGAAGATGCGCTTGACCTCCAATCATCCATTCGCCCCCATGTGCTCTTTTTCACTCTCTTACACTGTGGACTTCAATTAATTTTCAGCGCGGTTATTTTGCAGCTTAAAGACTGCGAAATTCTAAGCTACCAAGTATCGCTATTTTTTTTGTGGTATTTACTTCGAAAGAGATTTGTATTTCTTGCTAAGAAGCTTAAACACCTGGGTGTGATGCAGGTCAGTGACTTCTTTCTTTAACGCCAGTGGGAGACGTGATGAAAGAAACAATTAGTCTGTTGACTCTCTAAGATTAGATAACGTAATGATGAGGCAAGAATTTCCGCCTCAAGCTAAACTTTAAATCGTCAAATTTCCGCTTTAAAACGAGTCCGCAAAACTAGTCCATACTGGCTATGACCTGCCTAGATTGGTAACAACAGAAACCAAAACTATAAAAAATTATTTTTGCCGTTTTATTTCGTTGTAGCTCTTCACTTCGCCTTGCCAAAAGTTCCGTGGCATGTGAAGAGCACGCGGTGCCAAATCCCTTTGGCTGGACGTGATCAGTTGTGCAAGGGGTTAGGAGGGCACTGTAATTAACTGATAGATTTGGCACCAGATTGATGCTTGGCGGGAAGATCAGAGAGCTTTAAGACAAATATCGTGACAATAGCGAAGGGTGCTAATGACGTCAAGAAATTTTAATTTCTCCCTCGTGACTCAGACAAACACTGTTCGATTCTTACTGAGTGCGACAAGTAATACGTAAACGGATGGAGGGCAGTTCGCTTCAATCTTTTGCGGTTTTGATGGCTAGACAATGTTGTTAGAAAACCAAACCAAAGAATTTCACGAGACTTTCTGAATGAACAACAAAGCTCTTAATCATAATGCTTCCGATCAACTGAATTAACCTCCGACTGCGTTAGCCAAAACAAAAACTTCCATGTGGGTCCAAAGGAAAGTCAGAAGACAAAGTGAACATGTCCACTTAAGTTGGACAAGGCAACAAAAGTGATTCAAAACAAAAACAAACGGCTGCTTTCCATCAAGGTTGGAAATAGGCCTTTAGGTACACGGGCAGACCACCTTTGGGGTGTGTTCAGGAGCTCCTGGTGTGATGACCTACTTTTTCAAAAACTCATGCATCGGTTTTCATCAGGGTTCCAAACACGAGAAAACTGTTGAAACCACGAGGCCGCAGGCTGGGTGTTTTTATTGTTTTACTGTTTTCGAATAGCTTCTCAATCGCGCCCCAAGAATAAAAGAAAATGGAAATATTGACGAATTTTTCACACGTCGGCAAGTTTGTTGTTATGAAAAATTGTATTGTTATAGTGATTTGTCTTTTCAGACACAGAGGGTACTGGTGAAATTGGTAATTCGAAGAGTTCTTTTTTAATCATTTTATGGCCTCTGCCTACTTTAAGAACTGTAAAATAAATAGAGAATGATGTGGGTTTTTTTTCGTCCCTCAATGTACGAGGTCTGTATACACTGAATCAAGAATTTCAAAAATCAAACAATAAAAGAAGCACTTTTTGGAGTACTATTGCAAATGGCCTTTTAAAAATAACACATCAAATGAAAGCAATCATTTCCCCTTAGTTAATCCTGACCCCAAGAGGGAGCAGCATCTAATTTCTCCTTAAAATATCACCCCTGGTCACAATCCAAACAAGTTCTTGATTGTTGAACAAATTCTCCTTGTCAGCACCTCAGGAAATGTATGAGAATAGTATGGAGAATATGCATACTGATGTTAGTGTGTAAAGGGTTAATGCATCAACACACACAACAGCCAGTTTGCAGTGAATCATGGGATGAGATTAGCAATCAAGAAACTAAACAAAAGGCTTCTACTTTAACACTTTAACTCCCATGAGTGACCAAGACAGAATTTCTATTTACAACATCAATACAATATCAACCAGATAAGTGATGAGAATAAAGAAAAATATCAATTTGGGGATAATTAGTTGATCCAATACTAAATTCTCTGAACTGATATTAAAATAATTTTATGGTTGACAGTAAGGAGAATTACAAATTTGGTCTGGGAGTTACAGGGTTAAATAAACATACTGTAAAACCTAATAAATACAACACAAACAAAGGAAATGCTCACATTTCAGTCTTTTAAATTTTACCCGTAAAACATCTCTTTGATGTAGAAGTCTTCATCTCACTGAAAATAAATTTAATTAACCCTTTAACTCCCAAGATCTGATTGTTAATTCTCCTCTCTAGCTGCTACACATTTCCTTGTGAATTAGTTATGATAACTTGATGCTAAATCAAGATAGCAGCTTCTACCTGATAAGTTTGAATATTCTCATTACCTGTTTGCTAAATAATGTATGGATATTGTTGGGAGAAGTTTTATGTTAATCACTTCTGGGAGTTAAAGGGTAAAATATGATGATGTTTTGAAGTTAGCTAGCTTTAATTCATTTTCAATACTTAGCACTTTGTTCTTAAATTGATGTGTAAAAGTAATGTGTAAAATCAATTTTAATCCAAGTAGTCATCAAATGAACCCTTACGGCCTTTCCCCTGTAAAAACTGCTTTGCTCCCTCAATGGAATCCTTCATGATTTGCAGTTTCACTCCTTTGGAGTATTCATATGTCAGAGCATCGTAAAAGGAATCTGCATTGAATGTGGCATAGAAAACAGATTTGCGGTCTGCACACACTGCCTCTCTTGGAAAGCGAACCAACATTTTTGCAAGTTTGAGAGCTTCTTCGACTGTTTTTCCTTTGGGAACAACTCTGTTAGCAAGGCCAATGCTAAGAGCTTCCTTTGCATGTACAGCACGGCCTGTCATGATCAGGTCTAATGCGTGTGAAAGACCAACAATGTATGGTAACCGCACTGTACCTCCATCCACTGTAGGCACACCTTTGTACAATTATAATATCATATGTTAATAATGCTGTTTTGTCAAAGCAAAAAGGTACAGTCTGTACTCAAACCTATTCACCCACCCAGCCAGAGCTAATTATCGTGGTTGCATGAAGTAACTACAGTATCACTACTTCCCCCTAGATGACAATATCAGTACTGCCTTAAACAGCCGCACATTGCCACTGTACTAAGCCCTTTTGCCACAATTATAGAAGATTTTTTCTTTCAATGTATGCTAAGGGCTGCATAGGTTATCTGTTAATGCTTTTTATTACCAAATCTTCTGTTGAACATTCCCATGACTGCATCTTCTGCAACAACTCTGAGATCGCACATCAGCGCCAACTCCATTCCTCCTGCAACTGCATGTCCCTCAATGGCACCAATCACTGGTTTAGTGAGTTTCAATCGAGTTGGGCCCTGGACAGAGAGTAAAAACATCTATATATTATCAGTGTGTGGGATCCCTTGTAGACCTCTCACCAGCTTGCATTGTTCAACACCTCATACTTTCCTTGTATTTGAAGAAATATTTGTGCCAAATCCCCAATATTAAGGGCCTGTTCCTTTGCCATGACAAAAAAGGACAAGGATTTTAATTAAAAGCTACTCATGTCACCTTGGGTGATCATGCATCTCACCAATCAGTAATCATGCAAAAAAATCATTTTTCAAGTTATTTGATCTGTTTTCACAGATTTTTACCACAACACTATTTGGTATGATTTCAATTATTTTCAACTCAATGGAATCCATAAAGTTCCTATTGTGTTTTAAATAATTCTTCAGAGCTTGCTCTCAAGGTGGACCTCTGAGTTAAAACAAAGAATGGGGAGTTGAGGAAAGGAGATGCAGAATGGAAAACGAGGAATGGGAATTGGAGAATGGGAAAAGGAGAATGAATACTGAAAAATGATGATTGAGAAATGGGGCCTGACCCTTCTGTGATAAAATACCACAGTGCAGTTGTTCAAAGAGCTGATAATACTATCCATATTGTACTCCTGTCTCTTTGGGAATTCTCTCTGTGTTTATATTGGCATCCAATTTTACTCACAAATTAGCATTGTTAATCAGGATAACATGGTTTAAAGGGTTTTTTAATGGCAATATTTCATGGCTAAATTGTTCAGCAAAGCTATTCTCTTGAAATAGTCACCGGATGAAAAAAGGATAACAGGAAAATATCCGAAATATTCCAATATGAAAGAGTTATTTTTCTTCCACATCGCCCCTACTACTGCACCAGTGGACAAACGATCAATGAATGCAATACAAAACAAACTAGAAAAAAAAATTAGTAATAGAATTCTATAGATAGCAAAAAAGATGCCAAGTGTTTGCATAATTTCAAATAATTTTTGTATTTCGTATTTTCAGTGTCTGTCATAAACGTAAACATTGTAACGCACCATGGGACCGTCTCCTTCTCCAGGAGGGGTGAGCCATCTCAGGAACTCATCAGGACCCCTGGTAGATAGATATCCTAGATCATATCCTGCACAAAACGTATCTCCTTTCCCATACAACACAGCCACTGAACTTTCATCGTCGATCTCGAAATGTCTAAACGCGTCTGCGAGCTCTTTCGCGGTCTCTGCATCAACCGCGTTGCGCTTCTCGGGTCGTGCAATCGATACAAGGAAGATCTCTCCATCTTGTTTAGTCTCGACAAGACTGCTGTTAAACCTTCTGGCTGCAGCTATCAGAGAAGGAATTTTAAGTACGCGCTGTCGAAGAAGAAGCGTGAGTGTCAACTTCCTGATCAAACCCAGGAATCCGGAGTAAAACCTGGGACGGGAAAGTTTCTAGAGCAACTGTAAACCAATCAGATTGTTCCATTTTGAGTCTTCGAGAAAACATGGCGGTGTGTCATCACTTGCATCGAGCCAATTTTCTTCAAATGCGTAGAGATCCTCCTGCAACATATTTTTCCTCGCGAAAACGAATGATGACAAGTCAATGAAATGAGGGGTTCCAGAGAAGAAAAAGCGGATTCAGCCTCTTCGGGTGAAGATGAGGAATCATTGAGAGAATTGGTGAGTTTTGGCAAAGTTTAAACATTGAAGACTCCTGTTTGGGAAATTTGTGAACTTTTCTCGCAGATGCGGCAAGGTCTTGTGGCTAATTCTCGTTAGGGTTGCATTCTATTTTAATACTTGTTTTGGGTTTTTCTTGAGTGATGCTTTGTGTTGTTTTGATCGATATAGATTAATGAACATCGCAAACAACAGTTGTTTACGAATCTGCGGATAGCTCTGCATCAAACTTTAAACATCTTGTTCCACACAACTGAGTCCTGACTTATTATAATCACAATAATATATCCAGATGTTTCCTTTTTAAACCTTCCTTTGCTCTATTTTCCTGCTGTTCCAAGGTATCGATTACATTGATCCATTAAATCAGATTTTGCACCTGACATTTTAATATTCTCAAGCTCATTTAGTACAATTAAGCAAAAAGTAAATGCACTTAAAAAATGGATCACATAGAAATGTAACTTAGAAAAATATTCTAATTTATGCACTAATAGCAATACGAGCTGTCACGATTAAAGAAGGTGATCAGTTTGTCATTGAAAATTGTCAGCTGGCCACATGATTCGTTTCGTTTTGATAACCTGACATGCAACACAGAAAAATTATTGTAATTTATGCACTAATTAATAATAAATCAAGCTGTGATAATTAAATAAGGTGAACAGATTTTTATTTAGATGTGCTAGCTGGCCAAGCAGTTTGTCTCAATCATCTAAAATGCAGCATGGAAACATTTTTTAAAAATTTATGTACTTTCAGTAATACAAGCTTTCTTAATCAGGGAGGTGATCACTTTGTTATTGAGATTTACCAGCTTTGCATTGAGATTTGCCAGCCCAGGGGAATATGACATTTTCAGGTTTTCAAAATCACCTGCTGGACTCCTAACATGGCAGGTAGGTCAAACTCCTGACCTGAAATCAGTGGGTAAATGTCAAAATCCCCATCTAAGGAGGGCCCTCCCAATCAATTTCCTGCAGGTAGCTTGTCCCCCCCCCCTCCCACCCCAATCCTGGGGCAAACCATTGGTAGGTGCATTTATCTAGCAGTATCACTCACCAAAAGGAGGTTGAGAGGGGTGAAATGGGAAGGTCCTTTTAGAAGAGAGGAGGGGTCTGCTAGAGGTTTAGCAATTAGTGCCAGACCCCTGATGAGCATCTCCCCCACTCCTCTCAAATCTTCGTTTGGGCAGGAAAAACATGCTTCCTGCAGCACTATTAATAAGGGCTTGCTCACAGGCAAGAAAATGATGAGATGTTGTTTGCTCTGCATATTTTTTTGCTTATGTGATTGGGTATTTTTTGTTTTGTTTTGTTTTGTTCTTTGGGAAAGAAACAGGCAATTCAGGCAAGCAGTAAAGGAGCAAAAAAGACCAAAAACAAATGTCAACTTCATGAACTGGTAACTGATTTTATTTTGTTTAGCATCACTGCACTCATGCTATGCACAAATAAAATGAGACCCAAAAATGAAATAAACTTTTACACCCCAATATCAGTGAGCATATTCTCTATACTGTTTTTCATACATTTTTTTGAGGTGCTAATTAGGAGAATTTGTTGAAAAATCAAGACTTTCTTTTCTTGGAAATCATTCCTTTAGTCTTGTGGCCTTAACGTGTGATTTGTGGGTGATTTTGTAAGGAGTAATTAGATAACAGACTCTCACAGAGGTGGTAAATTATGAGCTCTGTTATTGAGAAGGCAAGATATTATTCATTGGTTGACAATTATAGAACTAATAGAGAAATTTGTGATTTGTATATTGCCACATAACGCTGTCAACATTGTGGTAGAACACCTGTCACATCATTTGAAGTTGGTAGTAGCCTAGTTCACCAGGAGGGTCTCTATAGCTCAGAGGTAGAACACTACAAAACAAAATCTAGAATTCTGAGGTTTTTTGTCATAGGAGACTTTGCTTTTTTCTTTTCTCTTTTGTGATCAATTAATAACATCTTTCTTTTATCCTTTGACTCCTAAGAGTAATTAGCTTCTGATTTCTCTTGAGTAAAGACTTGATTGTGGCAGTAAGTATACTTGGGGAAAAACTATTTTGTATCTCTGTTTAACCCTGTAACTCTCATGAGTGACCAAGACAGAGTTTCTCCTTACAATATCATTACAGTATCAATCAGACAAGTGATGAGAATGAAGAAAAATATAAATTTGGGGATAATAAGTTGATCCAATACTTAATTCTCCGACCTAACATTATAAGAATCGTATGGTTGACAGTAAGGAGAATGACAAATTTGATCTGGGAGTTAAAGGGTTAATGCATTGTATTGTTTCTGTTAAAAGTAAATTATCAATACAAAATACATAATTGTAAACTCTACTCCTTAGAACAGTAGCTTAATTTAAATTTCCCTTTGTTCAATGTTTTGATTCCACTACAAATATGAAACACACTGTTCTCCCTTACTTTGAGAATGACGGATAAAAAAACATTTCAAACCAACTGAGTGTTGAATTTTCAAGAATTTCAAGCAATTTTAGGCAGTAGTAAGAGATTATTACAAGATGTAAACCTGAAGAGGAGAACTGTGGAAACATCATGATGACAGTTTCATCAAATCATTTTATCTGCATATAATTACTGCACTTGGTTTTTCCATTCAGTTCCATGTTACTGTCCTTTGTTTGAAAGTCCCACAATGAAGCACAGATCATACCTTCAAAAATACGTTTAATTGTGGTGAGATAAATGAATGTTTAATTTCTTGCTGATATTATTGTCAGCATGATATACAACTAAATATCCATTCAGTGGACATGTTTTAGGGCACTTATTAAAGAACAAAAGCATTCTATTTTGATCATGCAAACCACTTTAAAAAAAAGGTTTTGTTTATAAATAACATTATTTTGAAATAATTGCTTTTTTGTAAATTTTCTTGAACTTCTTTGTGGTTTTATTCTTCATTTATGTATATGTACCAAAAACCTTTTTTCTGTAGTGCAAATGTTTTTTCTTGTCTTCAGGATGTATTGTTTCTCAGAACAATAATTAAAATTATTGCTTACAGATT
This sequence comes from Pocillopora verrucosa, assembly GCF_036669915.1. Taxonomy (NCBI): domain Eukaryota; kingdom Metazoa; phylum Cnidaria; class Anthozoa; order Scleractinia; family Pocilloporidae; genus Pocillopora; species Pocillopora verrucosa. The sequence goes on along the minus strand of NC_089316.1, from coordinate 26,417,581 downwards.
AGAACCAATCTTTTTTAATCTATTTTTGGTAGCACTGGTACTGTGCTGCATTGAGGTGTATGTTATTTCAAAATATTTCAAAACTTCATTTCACAAAACAAGATACCAGTATGTCCATGTGTTCAAAAATTATAACAGCACAGCAATGGGCAAACTTATGTTACATGGTATGTGGAGAATTTCTTATAATCTGTAAAGATGTTTCCTTCAAAGAATTTTGCTGACCAAGCTGCCAAAGACTGGAACAGCCTTCTGATTGATTTGAAAGGAATAAAGTTTTAATCCATTTTTAAAGAAAAAATAAAAACTTTTTTAAATGGGTTTAACTAATTTTAAGTAATTTCTACTTTGATATTCAATTCATTTTCATTTCGAAAAACATTTTCTCTCTCTTTATGTATCAGGAATATATGTTACTTTTTGTTCATATTTGTTTCATTTTATAACCAACTGGGCAATTAATTAGTCATGGAGGGTCCCACTGAAAAATGCCTCGGCAAGTTAGGTTCCCTCATTAAATATCATAATTATTGTCATCATTATTACTACTTTCCTATTTCTGACTGTAAATATATTAAAATCATAGAATTATTTGAACTGCACTGAAGAAATGAATATGAAAGCAATCTTTGTAGTTATAAATGCTACTTAAGTAATAGTGGAAATAAGGCCTGAAGAAAATTCACTGCACGGGTGTCACACAGGTCATGGGTTCACATCCTGTACAGTCCTGAATTTTTTTCAGGCCTTATTTTCACTACTACTTTTTAGTAATGAAGATCACCTTCATTTACATTTCCTATTTCTGCTATATTGTGCTGTAAAATGTAGCTTGGAGTATGATGCAGATTACTCAGCTTTCCCTCATGCTGAAGGGTGTCATTTGGCACTTTCACAATACAAAGTAGAATCTCTATCAAACCTTGATTTGAAATAAGCTTTTTCTTAACCCTTTCAATCCCAAGATCTCTCAAGTAATTCTCCTTATTTTCTGCCACACACTGCTCATAGTTTTAGTTCTAAGAATTGATTCTTGGATCAAACATTTGGTTATCTCCTGAAGGATATTTTTCTATATTCTCAATACTTATCTGCATGAAATTGTACCAGTGCTGTCAGGAGAAAGTATGTCTTGGTCATTGCTGGGAGTGAATTGGTTAATAAGCAATTCTCTTTTTTTTTCATATAGTGCACAGTAAATGGGATCAAATTTGAAAAGCTTCAGAAAGGAGCAGGAAAGAATGTTGCTAGCCTGGAGATGTTCTTCTCTGGATTTCCCAAGATTATTGGTATGGAGAACTTCCCAGATCTTCAAAATTTAACTCTGATGGGACAACAGATTACAATGCTGGAGAATCTGGACTGTTTGCCAAATCTTACAGAGTTATGTGTGTCTGAAAGCAAGATAACTGTAAGTACAAGTCAAGGTTGAATTCTCAAATATTAATGGAGAACTTAAGCAAACAATGCCTCTATTAAAAAGAAAAAAACATGAAATTGCCAAAATTTGTGAGGTCTAAGATTGGAAAAACCTAAAGCAAATTCTTAAAGTTTCAAATTGGAAGTCAATGATGGTCACATATATTATGATGAGGTTGAGGTGTGGTGCTGTGAGAGATGGCAAACACATCCAGCCATCTGCAAAATTCTAACCAAAAATATGAATGTCAATGTTTTGATCAATGTCTTCCTCCATGTTGCTGTCCTGGCTGCTTAAGGTCCCCAATCCATGATCCTAGCAGGTAAGCTGTAATTTAAGTAATTGTAGAAAAGAAGCCTAAATAAAGATTCAGGCTTCTACAGGATTCAAACTTGTGCCTCCCAGAAACCACCAATTGAGCTACAAAGTCACACATTGAAAGCAAGGTACATTTAGGACAAACATCTTTGGTAGACACAATGACTAAAGTAAAAATTCCTCCATTTTGGAAATTCTCCAATTTTTTTTTTGTAAGGTTAAGTGGTTGTCAGTATGGTTATTGTGATAAATTTTGTGATCGGTGGATTCAGCTGAGTTGACTTAGTGTGATTGGCTGCTTCAACTGTCAGATTACAGCCAACTGTCTGATTACAGCTGTGCAGAATAACTTGTGAAAAAGAAGGCAGTTAACTCACCAATCACAATTTAGGAAATTATAATTATGGTACTGTTATATATGATTAATATGGATTTCTACTTTACAGGCTATCTCTGGCCTTGATGGCTGTAAGAAGTTGAAAAAGCAGTTCTTATACAACAACAAGATTAAAAAGATTGAGAATATTTCTCACCTGGAACAGCTGAGTGTTTTATGGCTGAACAACAACAATATCATTGCAATTGAGGTATGAATTTAGGGAGTTCTGTTATCTGAGGGACACATGAAAAGAGGCAATGCACGTATAGTCTTGCTTTTGAGTTGTGTTGGAGCTCAGAATTTTTCCTTTCTCCCATACATAATACAAACTCAAATTAACAGTTTTTCTTTCTTTGCAGCATAACATAAACTTATTTTACACTCTCTGTCTCTGTTATAAGTCTGACTGATGCACATGTATTGATTAGTTATTTTTCAGTAAATACATGTTATATACTTGTGGAGGGAGTCCATAAAAAATTATGAGAAATAACTGGACCTCAGGTCTTAACCCTGTAACTCCCATGAATAACCAAGACAGAATTTCTCCTTACAATATCAATACAATATTGAGCAGACAAGTGATGAGAATTAAAAAAATATATATATCAGCAAGGGGATTATAAGTTGATCTAATACCAATTCTCCAAACTAACATCACAAGAACTGTATGAGAGACCATAAGGAGAATTGCTAATGAGATCATGGGAGTTAAAGGGTTAAGTAAAGCCTGAGGCCAAATGCAGAGGGTTGTACTCAAGACCAAGGCCTCAGTTTTATCCCAAACAGACTGACCTAGGCCAGTAGATAACTTATTTATTTATTTCTTCTGGTTTGCTTTTTAATATTTTGTTAATTGAATGGTGCAGAAAAAAGTTGCAGACCAAGGTTTAACCAATCAGATTCAAGGATTTAAGATTCTGGGCTGCTGTGATGCTTCAGAAAAAAAAACAAGTTACATGACTGTATTTTTTTTTTTGTCCAGGGCTTAGAGAAGCTTCTCTATTTTCTTGATCTGAACTTGGCAGGAAATAGGATTACAGAAATTGGTGAGAAGTAATTGAAATTTGATGTTTCTGCGCAATTATTTTTTACCTCCATGTCTTCTTATTCATATTGAGAAATTATGCTTTTCATGTACAGTAAATTGCATGCATAACATTTTGCTTTTCATGTACAGTAAATCACATGAATAATTATTTTTTTCTTTACCCACAGGGAATTCTCTCAATGGAAACTTTCATCTAAAAACTTTAAATTTGTCAGCAAATTGCATGGCATCCTTAAAGGTAAGTGTGCCTGAGGGTAAAAATGTGTTGTGTTCTTCAACCCTTTAATTCTGGTCAGTGATCAAGACAGAATTTCTCTTTACAATATCAATACAAGATCAGGCAGACAATCAATGAGAATAAAAATGATTATCAGTTACGGTATTATTAATTGATTCAATACCAAATTCTCAAAACTCACATTGTTAGAATTTTATTTTATTTCCATAGCATGCCCCTGGCCCTACTTAGTAGGGTGTGTTGCTTTGAAACATGTAATACTTGCTGTGCAAGCATAAATCAATTCAGCTGCTTACTCAGTTCTTATCAAACACTAATACATTTTATAATGACAACTCTGTATTATCAGATGGGAGTCAGAAAAACTGGGTCGATCAACAGGGATAGTGGAATAGAAATTCCAGAAGCATGGATGCCCACAATCAAAAAACACAACAACAGGAGAGCTGTGTGACAGCAGACTGCCAAGGGAGCTAATCACTGAGTGAAACAGGAAGGATCGAAATGCACCAATCAGAGCTGTTGAAAAACAACTAATCACAGCAGAGCATCAAGCTTATAAGATCAGGCATGACCAGTCGACCTCATCGCCTGAAGAAGAGCAGCAGTATGCAGTTGAAACGTCACCATCTACATCACATGTGACTACATTATGAGACAAACAAAAAAACTTAGCTTTTATTGTTATTCACCACAATGAATAACCACAGCCTTTTTTTAAGAAGGAGAATTTGTTTAACAATTGAAGCTTCTTTGGATGGTGATCATTTTCTTAATTCTCATGATCTTAATGGATGATTCACCAGTATTACTCTAAGGAGAAATTAGATGCTGGTCACTCTTCTGGTTTTAAAGCATCAATGGGAACTGTTGTAGGGACTTGTCTCTCTGGGAGTGCCAATTTAAACTGGGATTATTTTTCCCCTCAGATTCTAGAAGAATTTGTAACTTACCAAGTACTGTAAAAGAACTGTCTATGGAGTTATGTGTTTACTCCTCAACTAAAACTTCTCTTTTTAACTCTGTGTAGAATTCTTAATCAATAGTGGGGCCTCTTTTATAGGGAGTTGCCATATGTGTGGTGTTTAACGTTCACAGTTGTTGTACTTCATATTACTCTGAAATATTTTTATTGGTTTTTATGTAAAATTAAAGAAGCAATGATCATACAAACAATTGTGCATTTGTTGGTAAGGCAATGGGTAATACTAAATTTCATAAGGCCAGCCAATCAACCCCTTCCCCCCCCTCCCCCCAGAAATTTTATACCCTACAACTTCTCCTTATGACATCCAGGCATTATCCAGAAAACAGGAAATGAGAATACTCAAACTTATCAGGTAGAATTTGTTATCTTGATCTAACACCAAATTCTCATAACTTCTTTATAAGGATATGTGTAGCAGCTAGAGAGGAGAATTAATAATCAGATCTTGGTTAAGTAGAAAGATAATGTATTTAGCTATGCTACGGAAATCATTGTAGATGTGAAATGCCATGGATGCTCGTCACCACACCCACATATTTCTGCTAGCATCCTACCTTGTTCATCTCTTTGTGGACACATGGAGGATTGATGTATAACTTAAAACAACACAGAAGATCTTGGGCAGGTCAGCCAAAGGAATTGAGTTTCACCCTTGAAATCCTAACATCAGTGTGAATATTCTCCACACTCTTCTCTTTAAATTTCCTATGGTGCTGACAAGGAGAAGTTGTTTAACAATCAAGAGCTCCCTTAGTGGGCAATCCATTAGTGGGTCATTCTTTTATGCAATGGGCTCAATGCTCAGTATTGTCATTAGGAGCTGTTAGACAAGACAAAATTTGCAAGCTGTCAGACCCTTTTGCACTTCCACTTTGTCAATCACAATCAGCGACAGAAAATAAATGTTTTTGAACTGATACCAACATCAATGTTTTGCAAAAAAAAAAAGGGTACGTAACCTTTAATCCTGGAAAGTGATTAGCATCTAATTTCTCCTTACAATATCATCCTCAAAATTACACATAAAGGTCACAAGAGAAAAGGAAATATTACCAATGATAGAAGCTCTAGATTGTTAAACAAATTCTCCTTGTCAGCACCTTAGGAAATGTATTGAGAACAGTAAGGAGAATATGTCCACTGATGTTAGGGTGTAAAGTATTTATAGTTAGAGAGTTGCTGATTCAGCTTCTGGTACACTTCATGACACATACACGTCCATGTAGCCGCATTCCATAAAATGGCGGATAATAACAGCACGCCGCCTTTTCGAATATTTCCCGCCGTTCACGGAAATGAATTAAGCGAGAGGAATGAAAGAAGGGGCCGGTACAATTTTTTCTTGTTAGTGCCAAAGAAGATTAGACGTAGGGGATCAAAGAAGACATCTGATTTGAGTACTACGGTCACCACCTTGACTGGTCAAGATGATTTCGAAAATCCTTCTCATCAGGCGTTGCAACCGAGACCAATTTTAGATGCTTGGCTGGTAAGTCTTAATTTTGCATCTACTAAAAATATTTTCGATTCTGTTTTTTTACTGTCGAAGCCGAAATGGGCAAAAGCGTCTTCGGTGACAACAAGATTCATATCAATGAGTCGTAAACCACCTTCAGGAAGAGATTGTTTGGGAAAATTAATACATTCAAACAACAGCGTAATCACAACTTTTTATGGACTGCCAACGGGAAGATCCTCCTAAGAGACTGAGACCTCACGCATTGTAAGCTTCTCAACCCACGAGGAATTCGAAGATTATTTGGATGAGATTAATAACAGATTAGAATTTTTTTTTCAACATCTGATTATTCATATTTATTTATATTTCTTCACTTTATACAATCTCCAATGAATGAATTACAATTAATTCCTTGTAAATTTTGTCATTTCTACAACCTCAATGATCGAGAGTTTAATATTGCAAATGGCCTAAGGTCAGTTCAGTTCAATCAGTTAATAGATACTGACCTGTTCAATTTGATATCCAACCCTGATAAATCTGATGAAACTGATCCTGACTTAATGCTTACTATTCCCATGTCAAATTACTACTCCATTTCCCAGATAAATAATGCTATTGCCAAAGCTGGGCCAAAAGCCATTTCAATAATTTCAATTAATATGAGAAGCTTTTAAAAAAATTTAGCTTTGCTTGAAGATTTTATTTAATCCCTCGATAAAAGACCAGAAATTCTTGCTGTTACTGAAACCAGATTAAATGCAAACTCTGTTTGTAATGTGGATCTTTTAAACTATGAACTTTATCATACTGATTCACCTACTTCTGCTGGTGGGTCAGCTATCTACATCATTAAGACTCTTAACCCTCTAACTCCCAGATCAAATTTGTAATTCTCCTAAATGTCAACCATACAATTCCTATAATGTTAGTTCAGAGAAGTTAGTATTGGATCAACTTATTATCCCCAATGATGGTGCTAATATAGAAGAATTTACTAAACATCTTGATGATCTAATTATAAAATTACAGAATAGATACCAACTATACATTCTGGGAGACATGAATATAGTTTTTTTAAAATATAACAATCATACACAAACTGAAGAGTACCTAGATGTACTTTTAGAGATCATATATATACCAACAACACTAACCAAATGATATCTGGAATTGATACAATAGATATCTCGGATCATCTACCAACCTTTTGTATTGTTAATATACCAGTACAAAAACAAAAATTGAAGAGATGTTATAGAGACTACAGGCAATTTGATTCAGAACCATACCTACAGGATATCAAAGCAATTGACTGGAATAGTATTTACATTGAAAGCAATGACCTTAATGAAATTGCAGCTAAGTCCATAAGTACTCTTCAGCTTATTGTTCATAAACATGCACCAAGGAAACAAATATCCCAAAGTAAACAGAAGCAGTTTAGTAAGCCTTGGATAACTAATGGTATACTCAAATCTATCAAAACTAAGCAAAGCATGTATAGAACACACTTTCTCTCAAATAACCCCCCCAAAAAAAACAGAATATAAAAAATATGCTAATAAACTTAACCACTTAAAGACCGTTAACCATGATATTCTGCTCTCTAAATTATATACTTACGGAATCCATGGAACCCCTTTTAAATGGTTTAAGAGCTACTTATGAAATTGCACTCAATTTGTAAAGATTGATGAAATTGAATCTAGTATGGAAACTATTACATGTGGAGTTCCCCAGGGTTCAATGCTCAGGCCATTGTTATTCTTGCTTTATATTAATGATTTACCAAACTCCTATGAGAAGCTTTCTTTTAGAATATTTGCAGATGATACTAATACTTTCTTTACCAGTAGTAATCCAAATGAGGTTGAATTTACAATGAATGAAGAGATTAAATTAGTTTTAAAATATTGTACTATTAATAAGTTATCTGTAAATTTTAAGAAAACTAATTATATGCTAATAACATCAAAGAAAAAAATACATTCAAATATCCACAATATTGATTGCAAAAGCTATATTAAGTATCTAAGTATATACCTTGATGTGCATCTACAGTGGGAATCCCAAATTCAACATGTAAATAATAAATTAGCAAAGAATGTAGCTATAATTAATAAGCTAAGACACTATTTTGATTTTCATATGCTCAAACAGTTATATTATACCCTTATTTATCCATACTTAAACTATGGTCTTGCCAGCTGAGGTGCTGCTTACAAAACTAGATTAAATAAAATCTGCACTAAGCAGAATAGATGTATATGAAGCATGTTCTTTGCTCATGTCAGAGAACATGTCAACCCCTATGATATAATCTTCTTGGAATCTTGAAACTTGAAAATATTTACAGACTAAAAGTATCACTTTTTACATATAAACTTAAGAATGACAAAAGTAACACCCCAGCTGTACTACTGAATATTCTCACACCTGCATCAGAGATTCACTCATATAATACCAGGTATGTTGCAAATCAAAACTTCTTAAAGCCATCAGTATGCACTAATTATGGTATGTTTGCATTAAAATTCTTTGTAATAAAAATCTGGGAATCTGTACCACCTGAATTTAAATGTTTTCCATACATGCTATTCAAAAAGCAGTATAAAAGATTGTTGTTGAGTATTCAAAACTAACCATAGTTTAATTGTTAGCTATATAAGATAATGCTTCACAACATGCAGTTTTCCTTTCATTCTAACTTGTATTTATGTATTTCTTTCTTCTCTTACAATAACAATATCATCTTTAATGTAACTGTTAATTTAAATTATACTTAACATGCGGCCAACCCCAACTCATATCTACACATGACAGTGACCAACTCGAAAGCTCATTGGCTACTTTGGTCACTGTACATGATGAAATATTCTTTCTTCTAGTTAATTTCTGTTTGTTTTTTTTCAATATCATTGTAAATCATGTTATGTTAAGTTATTTTTTATGTAAACAGTGTGAAATAATAAACTTGAAAACTTGAAACTTTACAGTCATTTTAGGCTTAAGTTCTTGTAGCATGTACTCTATAAATTATATTTGGGTGTGACACATGTCAGGAAAAGATTAGGAAAGAAGTCATGGAATTTTATTTTGAGCCATGGGAAGTTGGCATGTTTAAAAAAAGTCAAGGAAAACTGATCCCTGATGTCTGTAGTAACCAAGATATTTCTCATTTGACAGACTGTTTTTTTTTTTTCACAGATATCTAGGAAACTGTTTTGTTCATGAGTTGTGATGAATCACACACAATGACAATATTAATTTTTTTATTCCTCATTATTTTCTTTTATATTGGACTGAAGCTTATATAATTAATACCTCCTCTTTTCCAATGAGGATTTTACATGCATTTTTAGTTAAAAACAGATCTCTTACCACACATAGAAGTGTAAATTTCACAGCATTTTAAATATTTATGGTGTTGTTATTTATTTCTAGGATGTTTCTCATGATGAAATCATAGCAGATGGTGAATTAAGTTCTGCTTCATCCACTGATCCATGCTCTCTGACAGACCTTGAGCCTGTTACCTCACAGTTTGCATACATGTTAGAGCTGTTGAATGTCAATGCTTTTGCCATCATTGGCAGCAAGATTTCTTTGTTGACTTTTCTGGATTTCGATACAGTTACAGAGAAATTGCTTGTAAGTGCCTGAGATATTTCTCATAAAGATTAAAGATAAGGCCTAGGTAGAGGCACTTATTATGAATATTCCAGAATCTTGGCCAGCAAGCTGATTGTTGTTTATAAACTATTTTTTGTAGCAGTAGTGTTGATCTTGTTTTGTACTGCTAGTACTGTAGTAGAAAAAGAAATGACCACAATTTATGTACTACTAGTAAGTAGACCTTTCCACCTAAACAAGACTCAAACCTGGGTAGTATTAATACATCACTGTATACATGCAATATAAAATATCCTAATTACACACCTTTGGTATTTATAATTATTTTTGATTTTGTTTAATATTTTATATCTAAATTTATTTCTATATTTTGGGTTCTCTGTACTGTAGTTTCTAGTGCATCTTGTACATTTTTTTGGTTATTTTTACTCATCCTAATGATTGTGGTTTAAGTTAAATAATTGTAGAGCATAATTTGTGTTTTTAAACAGGAAGACCCCCTTCAGAGTACAGCTATTTATGAATCTATATTATTAGTTTATTATATTCTTGGAGAAATGACAAGTGCATTATTTGCAGTAAGTAGCTGTAAACATCATATTTTTCCATTTGTATCTGTTATTTAAGTAAAGACTATCTGAAATGATTGTAGCATTTCCACAGTCTACTTACTTTTTGTTCTTGCTGTTTTTCTATCTCAGGAGGAACATCATGACTTATTGCCTTTGAATGGGAATAATTTTACCATTTTTGTACATGGAAATAAACAGCATGGAGTAGTTGGCCTCCAAGGTGCACTTATCACTTGCTTTATCTGTGATCACCAGCATCACAACTGTGAGCATGTAACAAAAGTAGAAGAATCTGAGGAAACAGTGGAACACAAAATGCCTGATGTTTTGGTCAATTTTTTTGCTGAGAAAAATTTTTGAGAGTCTACTGAATCAGTTGCAGCAGCCACTAAAGAGTGGAAAATAAGATCAGTATCTTGTAAGAAAATACCATTCCATCTATCAGCAACACAAAAAAAGTATTCTCCTCTGGAAGAGGTTCTTTGTGGCAAAATGTCAACCACTGATTTGGTGCTGCTTACTCCCAACTTGTCTCCCTCCTGCCCAAAGTGTTCATCGCAGTGCATTAGTCAGACTACACAAGCTTTGTGCTTTTTGAAAAAGCAGACATGGCAATGTGAAGGTAAGAAATTCCTTGCATTAATTCTTATCTCTTTAAGTGTTCAAGAAGTGTTCATTGTCATGAATGGGATAGAAAGGTTGAAAAAAACATGTAACTTATTCTGTATCGTAAATTAATTCTCTGTTGCAGTTTAAAAGTTGAAGTCTTACAGGCCTTCACACTTATTTCACATTACTTTGATGTTGCATTGAGAATGGCATTATGAAAATTACATTATGTTGAAATTTTTTCAAGTAATCACATACTACCCAGAAGTTTAGAATGAATTTGAAAATGGCATTATTGCGACATCTGAATATCAAGTAATGTACTTAGTTCAATAAGTTTAAATGTTTCTGGAACACACTCAGCAGATGCACTGTCTTATAACAACAATTATAATTTACAACAATTATACTAAACAATCTAAGACTCATTTGTCTGCACATGATGGTTTACGATGAAAATCAGGTACCAGAAAAAAAAAATCAACAAATTATTAGCTGAAGGTTCTGATTTGTTGTATCTCCAAAGTTTTGCCTGTGACATTAACTGAAAATCATTGTAATAAGAATGATATAAAATTGTACATGTATGTTATTCAATTGTCTTTCAAAAAGCTATATTTAAATTATGTTCTCTTTTTTTAGGTGCACTCTATTTACATACTACAGTGTCTGGCAAGCGATCATGGCTGATGCAGATGTATTGGACTTCAGGAGGTTGCTATCATACCACCACTGGTGTTTTGCTTGGTACAGTTTTTTGGACCTTCTTGACATAAACTATGAAGAAGGTTTTTGTTGTGCCATCTGTGGCAAAGATAACAGTTTAGACACTGTCATTTGTGATACTACAGCACTATCTTTCAGACAAGAGCTGTGTACTTCACTGAAGTCTAATTATTCATCACTGAGTCCATCCACTGAACCATGAGAAACAGGAAGATAAGTTGCTATTTATGCTTCTGAATTTTTTTTCATATTTTATGCATCATTTATCCTATTATTTTGGTTCCCAGTATGATTCAAGGAGTTCTATTTTAGAGTGTGAGCATGATATAATATATTAATCTAGCTGTTGATGTGGAGACTATGACTTGATTCAGTTTGATTACTGATTAATATAATAATTTTAAATATTTTTAATCCTTCACCTTGGGCTGGCACCTTGTCGTGGTGGTGAAGCTTGTGTGTCTCATTGACCCTGCAAAGACCTTGGAATGAGGTCTTCTTTTTCTGGATCAGTTGTGGGGTTGAGACCAGACTAAGACCAGCTCCAGTTCCTCCTACATTCCACTGGGATAGACTTTAAATGTGTCTAAATATCACCTGTTTTTATTTGCCTTATTTGAAGAGATCTGCATTTAAGCTAATTATTTAATAGTTTATGACATCAATAGGCATCGTGACAGGGTTTACCTTGCTGAAAAACATATCAGGCAGATGGTGATCGAGTAGGCCGTGATGTTAGCAAGGTTGCATTACAGACACAGTAATGACCTCTTTACACCTGGAGTTGCAGTGTTGTGCACCTGCCTTAGGTAGTTTTCTTTCCTGGTGCATTTTGTTCTACAGATGAGATGTCTCTTTTCCAACACCTACTGCTGGATTTTTCAATGCATTTGGAAAAGCTTCCCCAGTGCGTGCACTTTTCCCCCAATTGGACTCCTCGGAAACATTTTACTGCAGACTCATTGGCAATGAACCAGTCAAGCAATTTCCTGATGACAGACTGATATTCCAGCAAACTTTTCCACTCCTGTTTGACATAGTTAGCATTATTGAGGGAGATCAGCTTCCTGAGGCCTTGACTGCAGTTGTTATTATTGACCTGTTGGAAAAAGCAAAGTCTCCATTCAGCAAAAATGTATCAATACCAGATGCTGTGTAACTGGATGTACACCACACAAGTGATGTAGAATACTATCCTTGCCTGCCTGTGGTAAGAAGTCATGGCGACTATCGCCTGGATGACACAACTCCAAACATCTGCACATAGAGGAGTAATCAACACCCATCCTTACTTCCTGGAGTTTTCTTAGTGCACTGTAAACAAGGTACAATAATGTTACGAGTTTGTATTAATAATTGTATTAATTTCTACGACAAACAACATTACTTCTGATATAAAAAATGTAAATTTGAGTTCACTCTGACCCCCAACTAGCTATTGTTACCCTTTGTATATTCCAGATTATCCTGACAAGCTCCAGGTTTATGCTCTGCCTGTGGTTTTAGTTATCAGGTTTAGGTTTTTCTCAACAAGTGTCATTTTCTTGAAACACCAAAACTGTATGTAATGCTTAGTTTCAAAAGGATAACATCTGCAGCTGTCAAGTCAAAGAATTGCACAAATTAACTGACTTACCTGTTTTGTTTTTTTTTGTTTTTTACTGTTTACTGACTAAATCGAAGTTTTTCTTACAATTTATCGGCTAAATGGCATAGTGACTTGTATAAATAAAGGTTGTTGATTTCTATTGACTAGTGATGTACCCCAGTTACACCCTCTCTTCAGCCTTCATTACATGTTCTTTCACAACATGCTTTCAGGCACTCAATGTACGCAGCGTTGCTGTGATTATGTGTAAAATGGTTTTTTATCCTCTCTTTTGATTTCCATTTTAGGTATAACTCATGGATTTCCTGCAATGCTCTGCTCTGCGTTTCTCACAAGGTAAGCTCAATTTAATGTGCATGTGTATGTTGTGACCTTTGACTAGATGCCATTGTGTATGAAGAAAATTTATTTTTATTACCTGGGCCTGGTTTAAAGGATGAATAACGCCTTCCACCAGAAAAATCACCATCCAGTGGATAGTGTTGTATGTTATCACAACACTTATAGGTGAATAGAGATTCATTCTGTGGATACCGTTATCCACCCATTGAACAACCGCGGCCTGGTTTTTTGGGAGTTTTTCTTCTCTTGATTTCCTCTATCAGAGTGATTTTATATTAAACAAGTTGTAATAAATGTAAGTTCATTACATTTTTTCTACCCTTTTTTCAACAGGTCCCCGCCTGATTGTCTATGATGATGCTTGCAATTTGCATTCATATTGTTTAAATCGGGATCCTGTCTTTTTCAAGAACTCTCAGTTCCTTGTGGATCAATTGCATTGGCAGGATCATACAGGTACGTAGATCACCCCAAAACTGTCTTTTTTGGTTTGGTCATCTTTAATCTTTGGTGTTCATTTAGCTATGCTCTCGGGTCTATCCCCTCTTACTAACCTAATGGAAAAGTGTGTGACATGAGTGCATAAGAAACAACTGAAGGAGTAAATTATATTTGGAAGGATAATTAATTTTGTAGGTACTTAATGAAAGCAGCAGTTTGCTATTGCAAATTCAACCAAATAAATACGAAACCTAAAAGAGGTGAGAAATACTGGCTTTAGCATGAGAGTGTAAGACTGAATTTGTTTGCGTGAATCTCACACTCAATACATGAGACTTGAGAGCTTTAAATCAACTCAACACATTTTGCATACTACAGCAATTTTTGCTGTTGTTTCTTTCATTTACCCAGTAATTTACAAGGAATTCTTCAATTCATGCCATTTATTTATTAATGGTACTGTAAATTTTTAGTGGGTAGGGAGGTTCATTGTAAAAGGAAATGACAGGATGGGGGCTGGAAGAATAAAATAACATTTCAATATTCCAAAAAGAAAAAATTTCCAAACTTGAATGTGTCTGTACTATCTTTAGAATAATGTTCACCAACCAAGTGTCAAGCACGAAAGCAAAATCAAAAAGTAGAATTTAATACTTTTTTCTCATCACTTGTCTGCTTGATACTGTATTGATATTGTAAGGAGAAATTCTGTCTTTGTCAGTTATGAGAGTTAGAGGGTTTTAAAAGAGACTAAAAGATTTGTTCAATAAAAGTGTTTGGACACAAATTCTAATCACCTGCTTTTTCAAAAAAGTTTGTACAGGTCAAAAGCATTCTTTCAAAAATGTGGAAAGTTACATTTTAATTCTAAAAACCTGCAAAAATCATGGAATGTGAAGGTGTTGGAGAAAAAAAAAAACCAGAGGAAGTCTCATTCGTCATGTTTTTTCATAGCTGTAACAAGTGGAAATCTTTGTGAGGTTTCCTTGCCTCCTCTTCCCATTCTTTTTGCCTGTGGGATTTATTTCTTATCTCTGATTTATTTTCTGTTATTTGTGTGTGCTGAGTTCCACTGATTTCATGAATCTTGCTTTAAAAAAGGTTAACAGGTGTCCTTAAACTGGCCAGGAACCTTCTCAAGGATATATGGTACATCGATTACATGTGACTACACTTCCTTAGATATTTTACTGTTGTTTCAAGGCATGGGTTGAAAGAAGGAGGGGAAAATCATTCAATTTGAGATAGGGTATGGGGCTTTTTTTAAGGGTTGCCTCATACCCTCACCTTGAAGCAGTCTCTCTGGTAAATTGGTAAATTCGGACTCATATTGAAAAGGCCACACCCTTCACCATAGCTTTCAAGTTGTGTCTAACAATTGAGGCCAAATGTATCTCAACACAAAGTTGAATTTGGTTTACAAAATTTATTGTACAGTCTTGACAAATTTGGAAGTCTGGCTCCATTTGTTAACCCTCTAACTCCCAGATCAAATTTGTAATTCTCCTAAATGTCAACCATACAATTCCTATAATGTTAGTTCAGAGAAATTAGTATTGGATCAACTTATTTTCCCCAAATTGATATTTTTCTTTATTCTCATCACTTATGTAGTGGACATTGTATTGATGTTGTAAGGAGAAATTCTGTCTTGGTCACTCATGGGAGTTAAAGGGTTAACAATAACTAGTAAGTTAAAATCTCAACTGGGTAAGTCTGATGCTTCATCAGATTTTGAATGCAAACTCTACAACATTTATTATATTGAACAAGTAACAGGCCTTCTGTCTGAAAGCAAGATGATTTTATTTACAATTTGGTCTCATTTTTTCAATATTTTGCCCAAAGTGTGAAACTACTTGAACCGGTTCGCTTTAATGAAAAAAAATGGCAGAGAACACAAGAAATGAAAAAAAAATCAAAAAAAGAATTGTAGAAAACACAAGAAATGAAAGAGAGAAAACCTGGCATTCTTCCGGGTAATCTGTAATGTATACACTCATCTAATCCGCTTAAAATCTCACAAAACTCCGAGCGAACAAAACATACAGAAGCATGGAGTGAATTTAGGATCGAAACTAACCAATCATAAAATGAAAAAGTTTCCTGAGAGGTCCGAGGTTTGATTGTTTTCTCTGCAGGAAGCTTTGTGTTTTTTACTTCAATGTTATTGGTTTGTTTTTAAAAAAAAAGATTGACATTGTTTGTTCTCAATAAACATGTTCATTGGTTCATTTTTCTTCATTTCGATCCGGTTCAAATAATCTCGCTGCTCTGAGCGCTTCACAGAGTAAGTTTGCTTTCATTCACGATTTGAGTTGTTGGGCTGTAATTATCACTGAGCTGGTTACCTCACAGTTATTTTGAATAGTAAGTGGTTCTAATAATTTCTTTTTAGTTTTGAATTGGAATTGCTGAGGCCTAAATTAATAGGTGACACTTAGACTGACTATTGCTTAGTAAATTACGTGCCTTTTGCTCACCTGCTTTTGTGATGTTATTTGCGAAGAGGTATAACGTGCGTAGCTGACAGTTGTTGTTGTTGATGGCTTCAGCCAAGTGCTGTGCTCCAATGTCTGAGATTTTATTTCCTGTGAGGTGTAATATGCGTAGCTGACAGTTGTTGTTGTTGATGGCTTCAGCTAAATACTTTGCTGCTTCATCTGTCAATTGATTATATGTGAGGTGTAACCAGCTCAGTTGAGATTCCCTACATTTTAACAATTTACCAATCTCCAAACAACCTAATGGACCAATGTTATTGAACTTCAAATCTAAATGTGAAATTTGTTGAACATTAATTACATTTACTAACGAAGAGCAATCAACAGCTGTGAGGTCACAATGAGTAAAATTTACATAATTAAAGTTAATTTGTTGAAGTTTTCTCTGTGCTTCTGACTTCATTCTACTATTTTCGTTTAAACATTTCATTAATGTCACTGCTAAATATTGTTCGTCATCAGTCGGCCAGCAGGTCACTTTCGTTTTCTCTTCATTCTCTGTCCACTGTACGTTGTAGAATCTGCTTCCTTCTTCAGTTTTCACAGGAAGAAGGTCTGTGATGATTTCGCTTGGTAGGTTTTGTTTATTCTCCATTAATCCTGCTACAAACTGAAAAACCAGCTGCCATTTGCCTTCCCTAATGTGCATTTGAACAAAGGTTTTTAATTCTGTTTCACTCATGTTAGTTAGGTGCTTTGCAGCGAAAAACTCCTGCATCGTGAGATGAATAAAACAGAACTGTCCTTCGTTACGAAACGAGTCAAGTTCACGGTCGGGTAAGCGGTGAAATAGAGCGCTGTCTTCCATTCCGCGTACTTCGTTTGCTCCAAAGATCAGCCTTCCTTCTTTAATTCCTTCAAATGACAATTTTTGTAGTTTCTCCAATTTTTTTTCTTCTTCGGGGGCCAATTCATCCGATTCAAAGTCTTTGCGAGTGAAATGTTTATCGCGAAATTCTTCGTTGTGTCTCAAGTAGAAAATTTTCACGGCTCTCTTGTATATGCCTGTTAAACTTGTTGGTAGGTTAAGACCTCTAGGAGTATAGAACTTCACCATTTTAAAGAGACTTGAGCAAATGATGAAGCAACTCGCAGGAATGTAACAAAGAGATAAGATATTGATGTTGCTGGTGATGTGACGCTTTACTGTGTCGCCTGCTTCCTTGTCTTCTTCAGCAAATTTGGTTACGTATTCTTCGACTTGTTCGGATGAAAAGCCAAGGATCTCAAGGATTTTGTCAAAACGAATACTTTCGGTGCATGACAGAGCTGTAGGTCTTGTTGTAGTTAAAACTGCCGCCCCTTTGAGAAGTTTCCCGGTCGTTAGTTTGGCATAAAGCGCCGAGAGGGGCATCTTCTCGTCTACGCTGTTTTTGAATTGAGGTTTCTCATTTTCCGTGCCGATCTTTGAGTTATCTTTGAATTCATCAATTCCATCGAAAATAAGGAGAACTTTCTGAGGGTTTTCTAGGATGTAATTCCAGACTTCCTCATCCAGCTTGTTCCTGGGTGAGTATGTGGAGCGGGTCAGTAGCTCCCGAAGACTAAGGTCGGTTGCAGCGTTGAATAATCTGAATTTGACGAAGAAAGCAGCATCAAAGTGGATTTTGTCATCGGGTGTTTTATGGAATACTTTGTTAGATGCCCAGTCTCTGAGAATTTTTGTACAACAAAGTGTCTTTCCGATTCCGGGACGACCGACGATCAAAATATTTTTGTTTTCGTGATTAAGAATGTCCTCTGGCCCTCTTGGTGTTTCGTTTTTAACACCCGACCTGGCGTAGATTTGCAAATTCTTCCGTCTGTCTTCAGTAAAGTCATAATCAGCCATGTTAGGTACAACAACAAGGTTAGTGTAAATCTGATCCAGGGTCAAATGTTTAGGTGGGTGTCCTTTGCCAGTAGGACTTGGAAAAAGCGACTGGAGTTGTGGAGGTTGATAAGTGTCGTCCATAATCATTTTCTTTGTATTCTGGATGAATTCCTGAAGCGGAGATTTTAGGAGTTGTTCAGGCCCGCTTGGCAGATGTGGGATGTTTATTTCATGTTCTGTCCGTTCTTGCTGCTGAATTTCATGTGGGATGTTTATTACAATTTGTACTCTTTCTTCTTGCTGCCGAGATTCTTCGGAAGGATTTAGATGAGATGTTTGAAACTTTGAGTTTTGCATGAAATCCCTTTCTCTGCATGCCCTAAAAAAAATGTAGACGATTTCAATCAAAATGCCAGCGACAAAAATTCCATTTACCACAAGGACAGCGTCCATCCAGGAGTTGGTTTTTACCGCCCGTTGATTGTGACAGTTGTGTAAGGTAGAGCGTTGGGCGTTGTCAATTGTTAAATAGCAGTGAAACTTAGAGGAAAGCCTTAAAGGATAAAGCAACTGAGTTTGTAGGATGATGAAAATAATTCCTAAAACAATTCTTGTGGATAGTTGACAGCAGTAAGCGATGAAAAGCTTGTAACCTGTTGATAATGCGTTCTCTTGTCTCTGTGGATCACCGTTACGAAAGCTTCGCGACAGTCGATTGACTGTAGGTCTTACTATTCGGGAGTAAATGGCACACACACACATAATAAGGACGAAATTCATGATTACGAAGCCATAGACAGGAAAAGCGAATTTGTTATACTGCTCCTGGTATTTCTCGTAACATTCTCCCCGGACGAGGTCGATGTTTTCACTTTTCGCTGCGCCACAGCGGAAATCAAACCTGGGTTCACTGTTTTCCATGTCGGCGAATATACCAAGGAAGAGGACACCAATCAGGATCCAAAGAACCACAGCAACATATTGAATTTTGCCAAAAGTTTTTGGCTCTAAATAATCTAATAGTTTTTCCACTGACATCTTGAGTGATTCTGTAACTTTCGTTTGAACACTAATTTTCTCCGGCTGAAATGAACTGCTAATTTGACCATAGCATATTTAAAGAGATACAGAACTTTCGTTTGATTGGCTCTTTGAAAACTTTCAATTGTCAGAAAGGCGATGGCTTATGCAACGTTTACTTGTTTACATAAGAAACAGATATCAGACCACTAAATTAAGACGGTTACAGATGTGTCCTATTTCTGGAAGATGCGCTTGACCTCCATTCATCCATTCCCCCCCATATCATTTGCACATTATCACACTTCACTTAATTTTCAGCTCTCAAACCCAGAGTGCTAATGTTGGTTATTATTCAACTTAAAGCCTGGTAAATTCTAAGCTACCAAGTATCGCCGTTTTTCTGTGGCATTTCAAAAGAGATTTGTATTTCTTACTTAGAAGCTAAAACACCTGGGTGTGATGCAGGTCAGAGACTTTTTTCTTTAATGCCAGTGGGAGACGTGATGAAAGAAACACATGGTCTTTAGACTCTGTAAGGCTGGATAAAAAGTAATGAGGAGGCAAGAATTTCCGCGTCAAGCTAAACTTTGAATCGTCAAATTCCCGCTTTGAAATGAGTCCGCAAAACTAGTTCACACTGGCTATCACCTGCTTAGATTGGAAACAATAGAAACTAAACTGTATAAAATTATTTTTGTTGTCTTATTTCGTTGTAGTTCTTCACTTCGCGTTGGCAAAAAATTCCGTAGCATGTGAAGAGCACGCGGCGCCAAGTCCCTTTGACTGGACGTCATCAGTTGTTCAAGAGGTTAGGAGGGTACTGTAATTAACTGATAGATTTGGCGCCAGATTGATTCTTGGCGGGAAGATTAAAGAGCTTTAAGACAAATATCGTGACAATAGCGAAGAGTGCTAATGACGTCATGAAATTTCAGTTCCCCTTCGTGACTCAGACAAACAACGTTCGATTCTTGTTGCGTGTGATAAACAATAAGTAAACGAATGGAGGGCAGTTCGCTTCAATCTTTTGCGGTTTAAATGGCTAAACTATGTTGATAGAAAACTAAACCAAACAATTTCACGAGACTTTCGAAATGAACAACAAAGCACTTGATCATAATGCTTCCAATCAACTGAATCAACCTCTCATTGCGTTAGCCAAAACAAAAACTTTCATGTGGGTCCAAAGCAAGGTCAGTAGACAAATTAAACACGTCCACTTATGGAAGTTAGACAAGGCTGTCACAATTCGGAAACTCATCACAACAGCTCAAAGCGAAATAACTTCGGAATTTGAATTTATACAAAAGAGGTGCACAACAAAAACAAACGACTGCGTTGCATCAAGGTTGGAAATTAGCCTTTAGGTACATTCTAATTATAAACGAAAGATTAAATCAGAATAGTAAAGAACTAACAAAATGACTTACTAATCATAAACTAATTAAATACTTCCTAACAGAAGGATCCATTTTCGTGAACGGGAGGTATTCTGTATGACAGATCACTCTGCTCGTAACCACGAAAATAACCACCAGCTGCTGGTACACTTCATGACACATACACGCCCGTGTAGCCGCATTCCCCAAAATGGCGGATGATAACAGCACACCACCTTTTCCCGCCGTTCACGAAAATGAATTAAGCGAGGGGAATTAAAGAAGGGGCCGGTGAAATTTTTCCTTGTTAGTGCCAAAGAAGATTAGACGTAGGGGATCATAGAAGACATCGGATTTGAGTACTACGGTCACCACCTCGACTGATCAAGATGATTTCGAAAATCCTTCTCATCAGGCGTTGCAACCTAGACCAATTTTAGATGCTTTGCTGGTAAGTCTTAATTTTGCATCTATTAAAAATATTTTCGATTCTGTTTTTTTACTGTCGAAGCCGAATTGGGCAAAAGTGTCTTCAGTGACAACAAGATTCATATCAATGAGTCGTTAACCACCTATAGGAAGAGATTGTTTGGGAAAATTAATACATTCAAATAACAGCGTAATCACAAATTTTTATGGACTGCCAACGGAAAGATGCTCCTAAGAGACTGAGACCTCACGCATTGTAAGCTTCTCTACCCAAAAGGAATTCGAAGATTATTTGGATGAGATTAATAACAGATGAGTATTTTTTTTCCAACATCTGATTATTCATATTTATTTATATTTCTTCACTTTATAAATCTCCAATGAATGAATTACAATTAATTCCTTGCAGATTTTGCCATTTCTACAACCTCAATGATAGAGAGTTTAATATTGCAAATGGCTTAAGGTCAGTTCATTTCAATCAGTTAATAGATACTGACCTGTTCAATTTGGTATCCAACCCAGATAAATCTGATGAAACCGATCCTGACTTAATGCTTACTATTCCCATGTCAAATTACTACTCCATTTCTCAGATAAATAATGCTATTGCCAAAGCTGGGCCAAAAGCCATTTCAATGTTTCACTGTAATATGAGAAGCTTACAAAAAAATTTAGCTTTGCTTGAAGATTTTCTTTATTCCCTTGATAAAAGACCAGAAATTCTTGCTATTACCGATACCAGATTAAATGCAAACTCTGTAATGTGGATGTTTTAAATTATGAACTTTATCATACTGATTCACCTCCTTTGGCTGGTGGGTCAGCTATCCACATCATTAAGACTCTTAACCCTTTTTACTCCCAGATCAAATTTGTAATTCTCCTAGATATCAACCATACAATTCCTATAATGTTAGTTCAGAGAAGTAAGTATTGAATCAACTTATCTCCAAATTGATAACTTCCTTTATTCTTATCACTTATCTGGTTGATATTGTATTGATATTGTAAGGAGAAATTCTGTCTTGGTCCCTCACGCGAGTTAAAGGGTTGAATATGTACCCAGACTTGATATAAAATTTAATATGCAACTAGTCGAATCGTGCTGGGTTGAAATCAATCCATGTAATGGCAAGGCACCTATATTTATTAGATCCATTTATAGATGCCCTGGTGCTAATATAGAAGAATTTACTAAACATTTTGATGATCTAATTATAAAATTACAGAATAGATACCAACTATGCATTCTGGGAGGCATGAATGTAGATTTTTTAAAATATAACCATCATACACAAACTGAAGAGTGCCTAGATATGCTCCACTCTAACAACATCTCACCAATAATAACTAAGCCTACCAGAATTATACAGCAACTTTGATAGATCATATATATACCAACAACACTAACCAAATGATATCTGGAATTGCTACAATAGATATCTGGGATCATCTACCAACCTTTTGTATTGTTGATATACCAGTACAAAAACAAAAATTTAAGAGATATTATAGAGACTACAGCCAATTTGATTCAGAACTATACCTACAGGATATCGAAGCAATTGACTGGAAAAGTATTTACATTGAAAGCAATGACCTTAATGAAATTGCAGCTAAGTCCATAAGTACTCTTCAGCTTATTGTTCATAAACATGCACCAGGAAACAAATATCCCAAAGTAAACAGAAGCAGTTTAGTAAGCCTTGGATAACTAATGGTATACTCAAATCTATCAAAAATAAACAAAGCATGTATAGAACACACTTTCTCTCAAACAACCCAAAAAAAAAAAAAGCAGAATATAAAAAATATGCTAATAAACTTAACCACTTAAAGACTGCTAACCATGATATTCTGCTCTCTAAATTATATACTTATGGAATCTGTGGAACTTCATTTAAATGGTTTGAAAGCTACTTATGCAATTGCACTCAATTTGTAAAGATTGATGAAATTGAATCCAGTATGGAAACTATTACATGTGGAGTTCCCCAGGGTTCAACACTCAGGCCATTGTTATTCTTGCTTTATATTAATGAGTCACCAAACTCCTCTGAGAAGCTTTCTTTTAGAATATTTGCAGATGATACTAATATTTTCTTTACCAGTAATAATCCAAACAAGGTTGAATTTCCAATGAATGAAGAGACTAAATTAGTTTTAAAATATTGTTCTATTAATAAGTTATCTGTAAATTTGAAGAAAACTAATTATATGCTAATAACATCATCAAAGAAAAAAATACATTTAAATATCCACAATATTGATTGCAAAAGCTATATCAAGTATCTAGGTATATACCTTGATGAGCATCTACAGTGGGAATCCCAAATTCAACATGTAAATAATAAATTAGCAAAGAATGTAGGTATAATTATAAGCTAACACACTATCTTGATTTTCATATGCTCAAACAGTTATATTATACCCTTATTTATCCATACTTAAACTATGGTCTTGCCAGCTGGGGTGCTGCTTGCAAAACTAGATTAAATAAAATCTGCACTAAGCAGAGTAGATGTATACAAAGCATGTTCTTTGCTCATGGCAGAGAACATGTCAACTTGTAATATAATCTTCTTGGAATCTTGAAACTTGAAGATATTTACAGACTAAAAGTATCACTTTTTACATATAAACTTAAGAATGACAAAAGTAACACCCCAGCTGTACTACTGAATATTCTCACACCTACATCAGAGATTCACTCATATAATACCAGGTATGTTGCAAATCAAAACTTCTTTAAGCCATCAGTATGCACTAATTATGGTATGTCTGTATTTAAATTCTTTGCAATAAAAATCTGGGAATCTGAACCACCTGAATTTAAACGTTTTCCATACATGCTATTCAAAAAGTGGTATAAAAGATTGTTATTGAGTACTCAAAACTAACCATAGTTTAACTGTTAGCTATATAAGATAATGCTTCACAACATGCAGTTTTCCTTTTATTCTAACTTGTATTTAAGTATGTCTTTCCTCTCTTACAATAACAATATTGTCTTAAATGTATCTATTAATTTAAATTATACTTAACATGCGGCCAACCCCAACTCATATCTACACATGACAGTGACCAACTCGAAAGCTCATTGGCTACTTTGGTCACTGTACATGATTAAATATTCTTTCTTCTAGTTAATTTCTGTTTGTATTTTTTCTATATCATTGTAAATCATGTTATGTTAAGTTATTTTTTCTATAAACAGTGTGAAATAATAAACTTGAAAACTTGAACTTGAAACTTTCCAGTCATTTTAGGCTTAAGTTCTTGTAGCATGTACTCTATAAATTATATTCAGGTGTGACACATGTCAGGAAAAGATCAGGAAAGAAGTCATGGAATTTTATTTTGAGTCATGGGAAGTTGGCATGTTTGAAAAAAGTCAAGGAAAACTGATGTCTGTAGCAATCAAGATATTTCTCATTTGACAGACTTTTTTTTTTCACAGAGGAAACTGTTTTGTTGATGAGTTGTGATGATCACACACAATGACAGTATTAATTTTTTTATTCCTCATTATTTTCTTTTATATTGGGCTGAAGCTTATATAATTAATACCTCCTCTTTTCCAACAAGGATTTTACATGCATTTTTCAATTAAAAGCATATCTCTTACCATACATAGGAGTGTAAATTTTTACAGCAGTTTAAATATTTACGGTGTTATTATTTATTTCTAGGATATTTCTGATGATGAAATCATAGCAGATGGTGAATCAAGTTCTGCTTCATCCACTGATCCATGCTCTCTGACAGACCTTGTGGCTGTTCACAGTTTGCATGCATGCGAGAGCTGCTGAACAGCAATGCTTTTCACATCATTGGCAGCAAGATTTCTTTGTTCACTTTTCTGGATTTCAACACAGTTACAAAGAAATTGCTTGTAAGTACCTGGGATATTTCTCATAAATATTAAGGATAAGGCCTAGGTAGAGGCACTTATTATTCCTAAATCTTGGCCAGCAGGCTGATCATTGTTTATAAGTTATTTTTGTAGCACTAGTGTTGGTCTTGTTATTCATCACTGAGTTCATCCACTGAACCACAAGAAACAGGAAGATAAGTTGCTATTTATGCTTACGTTTTTTTAATATTTTATGCATCATTTATCCTATTATTTTGGTTCCCATTATGATTCAAGGAGTTCTATTTTAGAGTGTGAGCATGATATAATATATTAATCTAGCTGTTGATGTGAAGACTATGTCTTGATTCAGTTTGATTACTGATTAACATAATAATTTTAAATATTTTTAATCCTTCACCTTGGGCTGGCACCTTGTCGTGGTGGTGAAGCTTGTGTGTCTCATTGACCCTGCAAAGACCTTGGAATAAGGTCTTCTTTTTCTGGATCAATTGAGGGGTTGAGACCAGACTAAGACCAGCTCCAGTTCCTCCTACATTCCACTGGGATAGACTTTTAATGTGTCTAAATATCACCTGTTTTTATTTGCATTACTTGAAGAGATATGCATTTAGGCTAATTATTTCATATTTTATGACATCAGTAGGCATTGTGACAGGGTTTACTTTGCTGAAAAACATGTCAGGTAGATGGTGGATCAAGTAGGCTGTGATGTTAGCAAGGTTACATTACAGACACAGAAATGACCTCTTTACACCCAGAGTGGTACACCCTCTCTTCAGCCTTCATTACATGTTCTTTCACAACATGCTTTCAGGCACTCAATGTATGCAGTGTTGTTGTGATGATGTGTAAAATGGTTTTATATCCTCTCTTTTGATTTCCATTTTAGGTATAACTTATGGATTTAGTGTAATGCTTTGCAACAAATCTCCTAACATCCCATTTACATTGTTTCAAATGCATTTTTCACAAGGTAAGCTTAATTTAATGTGCATGTGTATGTTGTGACCTTTGATTAGATGCTGTTGTGTGTGAAGAAAATTTCTTTTTATTACCTGGGGTTGGTTTAAAGGATGAATAACACTATCCACTGGAAAATCACCATCCAGTGGATAGTGTTGTATGTTATCAAAACACTTATAGGTGAATAGAGATTCATTCTGTGGATAGCGTTATCCACCCATTGAACAACTGGGGCCTGGTTTTTTGGGAGTTTTTCTTCTCTTTATTTCATCTATCAAAGTGATTTATATTAAACGAGTCATAATAAATGTAGGTTCATTACGATTTTTCTGCCTTTTCCTGGTCCCCGCCTGATTGTCTATGACAACTCTTGCAATTTGCATTCGTATTGTTTAAATCGGGATCCTGTCTTTTTCAAGAACTCTCAGTTCCTTGTGGATCGATTGCATTGACAGGATCATACAGGTATGTAAATCACCCCAAAACTGGCTTTTTTGGTTTGGTCATCTTTAATCTTTGGTGTTCATTTAGCTATGCTCTTGGGTCTATCCCCTCCTACTAACCTAACGGAAAAGTGTGTGACATGAGTGCATAAGAAACAACTGAAGGAGTAAATTATATTTGGAAGGATAATTAATTTTGTAGGTACTTAATGAAAGCAGCAGTTTGCTATTGCAAATTCAACCAAATAAATATGAAACCTTAAAGGGGTGAGAAATACTTTACTTTAGCATGAGAGTGTAAGATTGAATTTGTTTGAGTGAGTCTCATGCTCAATGCATGAGACTTGAGAGCTCTAAATCAACTCAACACATTTTGCATACCACAGCAACTTTTGCTGTTGTTTCTTTTATTTACCCAGTAATTTACAAGGAATTCTTCAATTCATGCCATTTATTTATTAATGGTACTGTAAATTTTTAGTGGGTAGGGAGGTTCATTGTAAAAGGAAATGACAGGATGGGGGCTGGAAGAATAAAATAACATTTCAATATTCCAAAAAAGAAAATCATTTCCAAACTTGAATGTGTCTGTACTATCTTTAGAATAATGTTCACTAACCAAGTGTCAAGCACAAAAGCAAAATCAAAAAGTAGAATTTAATACTTTTAAAATAGATGAACTGTATTTTCAAGGGGTTTAAAAACAAAGAGACAATTGTAATGCTGTAATCAATGCTGTCTCCACTGCCTTTGGTGTAAACTTCACCAATAACTATTTTTTTTGACGAGGCAAACCCCTTGAGGAGGCTATAACACTGTTTTAAAAAGCAGCTCAACAGAATTGCCCATTACTCCTGCAAAAACAACCTCAAGTCTTTAAAGCCATCCAGAAGTAC
The DNA here is from genome assembly GCF_036669915.1 of Pocillopora verrucosa. Lineage (NCBI taxonomy): Eukaryota > Metazoa > Cnidaria > Anthozoa > Scleractinia > Pocilloporidae > Pocillopora > Pocillopora verrucosa. The sequence continues at coordinate 26,390,460 of NC_089316.1, read as the reverse complement.
TGGTTATTAACCCTTTAACTCCCAGATCAAAGTGGTAATTCTCCTTAATCTTAACCATACAGTTCTTATAATGTTAGTTCAGAGAATTTAGTATTGGATCAAATAATTATTCCCAAATTGATACTTTTCTTTATTCTCGTCACTTATCTGATTGACATTGTATTGATATTGTAAGGAGAAATTCTGTCTTGGTTACTCATGGGAGTTAAAGAAGATGCATTTTCCTCTAATGTTTTGTAAAATGTTCCTCTTGATTGGAGCAATTAGTGCTACAAAAGAAAACATAGTTAAGCACATCTATTTCATCATGAAATGGGTGATCATTATACAGTTAACCCTTTATTAAGCTGCACCATATTAAACAGTTACCCTGTAATAAAGTGGTCAGTTGCCAGTTTTTCTCCCCTTAATTACTGTAATTTTCACCTCTATTAAGTGGTCATGGTCATCCTTGATTGAGTCCCAGCTTCCTGTTTTTATTGTTTTCTACTTGCATGTGTTGAACAATCACTTAAGCAGAACCTCTCAAATAAAACTAGGAATAGTACTTTGAGTTCAAAGGTGCCCAACATATTGCAAATTATCTAATTCTGTTGGGACAAATATTATGCACAAACATTATGTAAGTCAATCAGCCTATGGTTATGACCTAGAGGTCCAACTGATAGATAATAGTATACAGTTATTGGATCAGTATCTGGGTAACTGCCCACCTACCCCTCCCCTATCCCAATATTAACTTTAACTTGTTGTCAATTTCAAGACTGTTGTTGAGCTAGGGGAGGGGTAGGTGAGCAGTTGCCCAGATACTGATATTGATCCCAGTAATTCTGCATCAGTGTTCTTTTTTTATGTTGTGTCACCATTTTGTTGATTCTTTTTACTGGTATTAACAAAGAAGCAATGGATTTCTTAGCAAGCTTTGGAATAACCAATAAATTAAGTGATCAATTATGGCATAAAATAGGGCTTTTTAATGTATTTGACTCCTGTTCTGTACAAACTGTATAAGTGGTCTCCTTGCAATTCCCTGTGGGTGACTGCTCAATACAGGTTTGACTTTATATGTTTGTAGCTTTCTCTTCATCAATCACTGTTACTCAACACTGATACTGTTCTCTTTTCTATGTAGGAAAGAACAACATATCACGAAAATGAAATCCAACAAGCTGTCCAGCAACTGGAGCAGCAGTTTTTGGAGTTTGACTCATCACCAGAAAACTTATCAGCAGAAAATTTAGCCACAATTGTGGCTAATGTTATTGCTAAAAAGGCTGCTGTGACATTAGTGCCACTATCAGTTATAAAATGGAAGAAATACACGATTCTTCAAAATTCAAGTACAAAAGGGTCAATGTTAGTCTAGAGAATGATGAAGGAGTAAAAAATCTGCAGCTTCCAGTCATCGTTCCAAAGGAAATTCTGGAAAGTAGTGATCTTGTTGCACAAGTATACTTTTCAGTTGTAAATGCACTTTGGTATAATTTTTTAACATTCAGACAAGTTATTTTAGGGAGTATTTACCATCATTATTTATCACTATATTGACATTGTGAGCTAATTACATGTAGCTTTATGGACTCAAAGTTTATTTTTCTTCTTTTTAAGCTTATAATTGCTAATACTGTAAATTTCCGATTAACCTCCATCAAAACATCCACTTAATTTTTCTTTCCTTTTACTGAACATTAAATTGCTAGGTTGTTGATTCTTAGAAGAAAATGTGTGTATGTAAAGGCTCGGGAAATTTGTCCACTACAAATATAATTTTTGGCATCACCTGGCATTTCTAAACAAAATAGAGATATTTCTCAAGCAGGTTTGAATTAGGTTTTCTGTGGAATTGAGTGGAAACTGGGTGTAGCCCTGCTCTGCTCAGGTGTCTCTGTTGATGAGATTTCCACTCCCAAGATCTCAGTAGTAATTCTCTTTACTGTCTGCCATACAAGTTTTATGATGTTAGCTGAAAGAATTTGGTATTGGATCAACTAATATTGCCCTAATGGATGTTTTTTTTATTCTCATCACTTGTCTGCTTGATACTGTATTGATATTGTAAGGAGAAATTCTGTCTTTGTCAGTTATGAGAGTTAGAGGGTTTTAAAAGAGACTAAAAGATTTGTTCAATAAAAGTGTTTGGACACAAATTCTGATCACCTGCTTTTTCAAAAAAGTTTGTACAGATCAAAAGCATTCTTTCAAAAATGTGGAAAAATACATTTTAATTCTAAAATCCTGCAAAAATCATGGAATGTGAAGGTGTTGGAAAAAAAAAAAAAAAAAAAACCAGAGGAAGTCTCGTCTGTCATGTTTTTTCGTAGCTGCAACAAGTCGAAATCTTTGTGAGGTTTCCTTGCCTCCTCTCCCCATTCTTTTTGCCTGTGGGATTTATTTTTTATCTCTGATTTATTTTCTGTTATTTGTGTGTGCTGAGTTCCACTGATTTCATGAATCTTGCTTTAAAAAAGGTTAACAGGTGTCCTTAAACTGGCCAGGAACCTTCTCAAGGATATATGGTACATTGATTACATGTGACTACACTTCCTCAGATATTTTACTGTTGTTTCAAGGCATGGGTTGAAAGAAGGAGGGGAAAATCATTCAATTTGAGATAGGGTTTGGGGCTTTTTTTAAGGGTTGCCTCATACCCTCACCTTGAGGCAGTCTCTCTGGTAAATTGGTAAATTCGGACTCATATTGAAAAGGCCACACCCCTTCGCCATAGCTTTCAAGTTGTGTCTAACAATTGAGGCCAAATGTATCTCAACACAAAGTTGAATTCGGTTTACAAAAATTATTGTACAGTCTTGACAAATTTGGAAGTCTGGCTCCATTTGTTAACCCTCTAACTCCCAGATCAGATTTGTAATTCTCCTAAATGTCAACCATACAATTCCTATAATGTTAGTTCAGAGAAATTAGTATTGGATCAACTTATTATCCCCAAATTGATATTTTTCTTTATTCTCATCACTTATGTGGTGGACATTGTATTGATGTTGTAAGGAGAAATTCTGTCTTGGTCACTCATGGGAGTTAAAGGGTTAACAATAACTGGTAAGTTAAAATCTCAACTGGGTAAGTCTGATGCTTCATCAGATTTTGAATGCAAACTCTACAACATTTATTATATTGAACAAGTAACAGGCCTTCTGTCTGAAAGCAAGATGATTTTATTTACAATTTGGTCTCATTTTTTCAATATTTTGCCCAAAGTGTGAAACTACTTGAACCGGTTCGCTTTAATAAAAAAAAATGGTAGAGAACACGAGAAATGAAAAAAATCAAAAAGAGAATTGTAGAAAACACAAGAAATGAAAGAGAGAAAACCTGGCATTCTACCAGGTAATCCGTAATGTAAACATTCATCAAATCCGCTTAAAATCTCACACAAAACTCCAAGCGATCAAAACATACAGAAGCATGGAGAGAATTTAGGATCGAAACTAACCAATCATAAAATGAAAAAGTTTCCTGAGAGGTCCGAGGTTTCATTGTTTTCTCTGCGGGAAGCTTTGTGTTTTTTACTTCAATGTTATTGGTTTGTTTTTTAAAAAAAAAAAGATTGACATCGTTTGTTCGCAATAAACATGTTCATTGGTTCATTTTTCTTCATTTCGATCCGGTTCAAATAATCTCGCTGCTCTGAGCGCTTCACAGAGTAAGTTTGCTTTCATTCACGATTTGAGTTGTTGGGCTGTAATTATCACTGAGCTGGTTACCTCACAGTTATTTTGAATAGTAAGTGGTTCTAATAATTTCTTTTTAGTTTTTAATTGGAATTGCTGAGGCCTAAAGAAATAGCTTACACTTAGACTGACTATTGCTTAGTAAATTACGTGCCTTTTGCTCACCTGCTTCTGTGGTGTTATTTGCTAAGAGGTTTAACATGCGTAGCTGACAGTTGTTGTTGTTGTTGATGGCTTCAGCCAAGTGCTGTGCTCCAATGTCTGAGATTTTATTTGCTGTGAGGTATAACGTGCGTAGCTGACAGTTGTTGTTGTTGATGGCTTCAGCTAAATACTTTGCTGCTTCATCTGTCAATTGATTTTGTCTGAGGTCTAACCAGCTCAGTTGAGATTTCCTACATTTTAACAATTTACAAATCTCCAAACAACCTAATGGACCAATGTTATTGAAACTCAAATCTAAATGTGAAATTTGTTGAACATTAATTACATTTACTAACGAAGAGCAATCAACAGCTGTGAGGTGACAATCAATAAAATTTACACAATTAAAGTTAATTTGTTGAAGTTTTCTCTGTGCTTCTGACTTCATTCTACTATTTTCGTTTAAACATTTTATTAATGTCACTGCTAAATATTGTTCGTCTCTAGTCGGCCAGCGGGTCACTTTCGTTTTCTCTTTATTCTCTGTCCACCGTACGTTGTAGTATTCGTCTTCTTTTTCTTTAGTTTTCACAGGAAGAAGGTCCGTGATAATTTCGCTTGGTAGGGTTTTTTTATTCTCCATTAATCCTGCTACAAACTGAAAAACCAGCTGCCATTTGCCTTCCTTAATGTTCATTTGAACAAAGGTTTTTAATTCTGTTTCACTCATGTTAGTTAGGTGCTTTGCAGCGAAAAACTCCTGCATTGTGAGATGAATAAAACAGAACTGTCCTTCGCTACTAAACGAGTCAACTTCACGGTCGGGTAAGCGGTGAAATAGAGCGCTGTCCTCCATTCCGCGTACTTCGTTTGCTGCAAAGATCAGCCTTCCTTCTTTAATTCCTTCAAATGCCAATTTTTCTAGTTTCTCTAATTTTTTTTCTTCTTCGCGGGGCAACTCATCTGATTCAAAGTCTTCGTCAGTGAAATGTTCATTGCGAAATTCTTCGTTGTGTCTCAAGTAGAAAATTTTCACGGCTTTCTGGTATATGCCTGTTAAACTTGTTGGTAGGTCGAGACCTCTAGAAGCATGGAACTTCACCATTTTAAAGAGACTTGAGCAAATGATGAAGCAGCTCGCAGGAATGTAACATAGAGATAAGATATTGATGTTGCTGGTGATGTGACGCTTTACTGTGTCGCCTGCTTCCTTGTCTTCTTCAGCAAATCTGGTTACGTATTCTTCGACTTGTTCGGATGAGAAGCCAAGGATTTCGAACATTTTGTCAAAAGGAATACTTTTGATGCATGAAAGAGCTGTAGGTCTTGTAGTAGTTAGAACGGCTGCTCCATTAAGAAGTTTTCCAGTCGTTAGTTTGGCATAAAGCGCGGAGAGGGGCATCTTCTCGTCTACTTTGTTTCTGAATTGAGGTTCATTATCTTTTTTGCTGATTTCTGATTTAAATTTAAATTCATCAATTCCATCAAAAATAAGGAGAACTTTCTGCGGGTTTTCTTGGATGTAATTCCAGACTTGCACATCCAGCTCATCCCTGGATGAGTATGTGGAGCGGGTAAGTAGCTCTCTAAGACTAAGTTCGGTTGCAGCGTAGAATAATCTGAACTTGACGAAAAAAGCAGCATCAAAGTGGATTTTGTCATCGGGTGGTTTTTGGAATACTTTGTTAGATGCCCAGTCTCTGAGAATTTTTGTACAACAAAGAGTCTTTCCGATTCCGGGACGACCGACGATCAAAATGTTTTTGTTTTCGTGATTAAGAATGTCCTCTGGCCCTCTCAGTGTTTCGTTTTTCTCACCCGACCTGGCGTAGATTTGCAAGTTCTTCCGTCTGTCTTCAGTGAAGTCATAATCAGCCATGTTAGGTACAACAACAAGGTTGGTGTAAATCTGATCCAGAGTCAAATGTTTAGGTGGGTGTCCTTTGCCAGGAGGACCTGGAAAAAGCGACCAGAGTTGTGGGGGTTGATAAGTGTCGTCCATAATCATTTTCTTTGTATTCTGGATGAATTCCTGAAGCGGTGATTTTACGAGTTGTTCAGGCCCGCCCTGCAGATGTGAGATGTTTGTTTCTGTCCGTCCTTGCCGCTGAGGTTCATGTGGGTGGTTCGTTACAAGTTGTGTTCTTTCTTCTTGCTGCTGAGATTCTTCGGGAGGATTTAGATGAGATGCTTGAAACTTTGAGTTTTGCATGAAATCCCTTTCTTTGCATGCCTTAAAAAAGATGTAGACGATTTCAATCAGAATACTAACGACGAAAATTCCATTTAACACAAGGACAAAGTCCATCCAGAAGGTTTTCTTTGCCGCTCGTTGATTGTGACAGTCGTGCAAAGTAGAGTGTTGGGCGTTGTTAGATGAATTCCTTGGCTGAGTGATTCCATCGGTTAAGTAACAGTGAAACTTAGAGGAAAACTTTGAAGGATAAAGCAACTGAGTTTGTAGGATGATGAAAACAACTCCTAAAACAAGTTTTATGGATAGTTGACCGCAGTAAGCGATAAAAAGCCTGTATCCCGTTGATAATGCGTTCTCTTGATCGCGCGACTGTCTCTCTGGATCACCATTACGAATGCTTCGCGACAGTCGATTGACTGTAGGTCTTACAATTTGGGAGTAGATAACACATACAAATATAATAAGGACGAAATTTATGATTACGAAGCCGTACACAGGCAAAGCGAATTTGTTGTACCGCTCCTGGTATTTCTCGTAACATTTTCCCCGGACGAAGTCGATGTTTTTACTTTTCGCTGCGTCACAGCGGAAATCAAACCTTGGTTCGCTGTTTTCCATTTCGGCGAATATAACAAGGGGGATGACACCAATCAGGATCCAAAAAACCACTACCACATAGTGAATTTTGCCAAAAGCTTTTGGCTCTAAATAATCTAATAGTTTTTCCATAGACATTTTGAGTGATTCGGTAACTTTCGTTTGAAGACTGATTTTCTCCGGTTTAAATGAATTGCTAGTTTGGTCATAGCATATTTATGAGATACAGAACTTTCGTTTGATTGGCTCTTTGAAAACTTTCACTTCTCAAAAAGGCAATGGCTTATGCAACGTTTACTTGTTTATATAAGAAACAGCCAGATATCAGACCACTAAATTAAGACGGATACAGATATGTGTTATTTCAGAAGATGCGCTTGACCTCCATTCATCCATTCGCCCCCATGTGCTCATTTTCACTCTCTTACACTGTGAACTTCAATTAATTTTCAGCGCGGTTATTTTGCAGCTTAAAGACTGCTACCAAGTATCGCCATCTTTTTTATTGTGGTATTTACTTCAAAAGAGATTTTGTATTTCTTACTTAGAAGCTTAAACACCTGGGTGTGATACAGGTCAGAGACTTCTTTCTTTAACGCCAGTGGGAGACGTGATGAAAGAAACAATTAGTCTGTTGACTCTCTAAGATTAGATAACGTAATGATGAGGCAAGAATTTCCGCCTCAAGCTAAACTTTAAATCGTCAAATTTCCGCTTTAAAACGAGTCCGCAAAACTAGTCCATACTGGATATCACCTGCCTAGATTGGTAACAACAGAAACCAAAACTATAAAAAAATATTTTTGCCGTTTTATTTCGTTGTAGCTCTTCACTTCGCGTTGCCAAAAATTCCGTGGCATGTGAAGAGCACGCGGCGCCAAATCCCTTTGGCTGGACTTGGTCAGTTGTGCAAGGGGTTAGGAGGGCAATATAACTAACTGATAAATTTGGCGCCAGATTGATACTTGGCGGGAAGATTAAAGAGCTTTAAGACAAATATCGTGACAATAGCGAAGAGTGCTAATGACATCAAGAAATTTTAGTTTCTCCCTCGTGACTCAGACAAACAATGTTCGATTCTTACTGAGTGTGACAAGTAATACGTAAACGGATGGAGGGCAGTTCGCTTCAATCTTTTGCGGTTTTGATGGCTAGACAATGCTGTTAGAAAACCAAACCAAACAATTTCACTAGACTTTCTGAATGAACAACAAAGCTCTTAATCATAATGCTTCCGATCAACTGAATTAACCTCTGACTGCGTTAGCCAAAACAAAAACTTCCATGTGGGTCCAAAGGAAAGTCAGATGACAAATTGAACATGTCCACTTAAGTTGGACAAGGCCACAAAAGTGATTCAAAACAAAAACAAACGGCTGCTTTCCATCAAGGTTGGAAATAGGCCTTTAGGTACACGGGCAGACCACCTTTGGGGTATGTTCAGGAGCTCCTGGTGTGATGACCAACTTTTTCAAAAACTCGTGCATCGGTTTTCATCAGGGTTCCAAACACGAGGAAACTGCTGAAAGCACGAGGCCGCAGGCTGAGTGTTTTTATTGTTTTACTGTTTTAGAATAGCTTCTCAATCGCGCCCCAGAAATAAAAGAAAATGGAAATATTGACGAATTTTTCACACGTTGGCAAGTTTGTTGTTATGAAAAATTGTATTGTTATGGTGATTTCTCTTTTCAGACACTGAGGGTACTGGTGAAATTGGTAATTCGAAGAGTTCTTTTAATCATTTTATGACCTCTGCCTACTTTAAGAACTGTAAAATAATTAGAGAATGATGTTTTTTTTTTGTCCCTCAATGTACAAGCTCTTTATACACCGAATCAGGAATTTCAAACATCAAACAATAAAAGAAGCACTTTTTGGAGTACTGTTGCAAATGGCCTTTTTAAAAATAACACATCAAATGAAAGCAATCATTTTCCCTTAGTTAATCCTGACCCCAAGAGTGAGAAGCATCTAATTTCTCCTTAAAATATCACCCCTGGTCACAATCCAAACAAGTTCTTGATTGTTAAACAAATTCTCCTTGTCAGCACCTTAGGAAATGTATGAGAATAGTATGGAGAATGTACATACTGATGTTAGTGTATAAAGGGTTAATGCATCAACACACACAACAGCCAGTTTGCAATCATGGGATGAGATTAGCAATCAAGAAACTAAACAAAAGGCTTCTACTTTAACACTTTAACTGCCATGAGTGACCAAGACAGAATTTCTCCTTACAACATCAATACAATATCAACCAGATAAGTGATGGGAATAAAGAAAAATATGAATTTGGGGATAATTAGTTGATCCAATACTAAATTCTCTGAACTAATATTAAAATAATTTTATGGTTGACAGTAATGAGAATTACAAATTTGGTCTGGGAGTCACAGGGTTAACTAAACATACTGTAAAACGTAATAAATACAACACAAACAAAGGAAATGCTTACATTTCAGTCTTTTAAATTTTACCCGTAAAACATCTCTTTTGACGTAGAAGT